>NW_027466533.1:10000-180000 GCF_050575085.1 Anarhichas minor | reverse complement strand
CCTCTCTTTGTCAGGAAAAGGGATGGCAGAGTAGAGCTCTTCCAGCTTACCCTCACTTACAGTTACTCGATTGCTAGTGTATGGCAACAGCACCTGCCTCACCTGGAAGTGGATGCATATGAATGTTTAACCATCCCATTTTGTATTGAATTTGTGTTGCATGAATACTGTGTCTGTCTCCCTGTATGAATAACCAATAAACAAAGTAATAATACATTTAATAATATGATGGAAAATGAGTTTGTGGTCTGACTACTGGACTGTCGACACAGAAAAAAACAGACTCAGACCACTGGGTTGGACTGCAATCAGGACAAGCAAACGGAGAGCATAGTTTTCTTTTCATTCGCTTCTTTCATTATTGTAGATGACGAATAGAAGTCAAACAGGTGGTAGAAGCTTACAGTAATTGCAATCGTAATCTTTGCCGATGTTGTGCTACTGTTTCATTCATTTATTTATCAAAAAAGACTAGAACGTACTTTTGAAAGAGTATTGAAAGTGTGCTGGTACCGAGAACTGACACTATTCGTGGCATAATTTCCCTCAGAAATGTTTACCCATTAACGATACCACCAGTCAAAAACATATGCACTGCGGATCAGGTTTGACACGACTCCCATGATAGAGTCTTCACCCACCTCTTCATATATGTGATTGAGTCTTTCTCCACAGTCCTGGTAGTGAAGTCTGGTGTTAAGGTCGCTGAAGCCCAGCAGAGCCACGCAACCCCGGGGTTTCAAAACCCGACTTGCCTCGGCCAGGAACCTCGACTGATCGAACCAGTGGGCCGCCGACGCTGCCGTCAGCAAGTCTACAGAGCAGTCCGGAAAAGGAAGATCCTCTGCTGTCCCCCTCCTGCAAGTGCAGGAGACAGGTCACACTAAGTAATACTTCTGAAACATTAGCATTTCAACGTCATTCTTTTTTGCCAAAGATTAACTACGTCCACACGAATAGAGCGACTCACGCACTCCTACCTGTATGTGATGTTAGGGTACCCTGGCACGGCCCTGGCCTCCTCCAGTTGACACTCACTGATGTCGATACCCACCACTTCCTGGAAGTGCGGCGCCAGTAGATGCGAGTTTTGACCCGTACCACATCCCAGATCCACTGCCAGCACATGTGGCTGTCCCTTCTGAGGATGTTAACAGATGTGCAGAATTTATTGAACAGTGGCGGCTGGTGGAAAGTTTTCTAGGTAGGTCTGTGCCACATCCAATCAATTTCAGCAAACATCCCAGTATGATTTAATGCAAAAAAATTAAGGTATCAAACATGCATTACTACTTTGCAGTTAAATATTTAACCTTTATTCCAACATGAAAAAAAGCAGTAAATAACACTTTGATAAACACGTCAGGACATCTTATTTTATTTTTGTCACCCTCACAGGCAATTCACTATAATATAAAACACACACATATCATTATTTATTTATATTATTTATTTATATTATTTATTTATATTATCTGTCCCTGTTGTTTTAAAAAGCTAAATAAGTTATTAGCATGACTGCATCCAGCTAGCCAAACCTGTCTGGTGTACAGCTAATAGAGAAGCTTCGTATGTACTGCTTCCCTTTCCCGCTAGTCTGCTATTGAGCTAAATCCAGGTCAAAAGTTTTGTTCATTTGAAAAAAATGTGAACCTGAAAGTTCAAGAAAAGTTTAAAAAAAAAGTTAAAAAAAATGATCTGAACTGAAAAAAAGATTTGAAACCGAAAAAAAAAAGATTTGAATCTGAAAATATAAAATCTGAAACTGAAAAATATAAGAACTCAAATATCAAAATATATATGAAAGTGAAAAATGAATGTATTCGAAAAAATTCCAGAACTGAATCAAAATGATATTCAACCCAAAAAAATCTTTTCATTCACTTA
This sequence comes from Anarhichas minor, assembly GCF_050575085.1. Taxonomy (NCBI): domain Eukaryota; kingdom Metazoa; phylum Chordata; class Actinopteri; order Perciformes; family Anarhichadidae; genus Anarhichas; species Anarhichas minor. The sequence continues at coordinate 178,113 of NW_027466533.1, read as the reverse complement.
TTTTTATTTTGAATACATTGCTGTATTTTTCAATGTTAAAGACCACAACTTGAACTTTTTTTTTCAAATGAACAAAACTTTTGACCTGGATTTAGCTCCATAGTCTGCTGTCTGATTGTGAGGTCAGGCTGATCTGGGATCAGCTCTTTGGCCTGCAGAATCTCCGCCAAAGTTCTCCTCTCAAACGGGTCTTGGAGGAGCAGTGCTCGCGCTGGCGCTTGCGCTCGCCTGTAGAGACTAGTCCGGACGGGAACGCGCAGATTCTGCCCCAAACTGAATCTATTTGAGGACGCTGATTGGCTACACATTTATATCTTTAATCAGCAATTGGCTAAACTGCTTCATAGACCCGCCACTTTTGGGCAGTTTCGCCAGCGCCCCAGCCAGCTGAGACGTGCACACGTGGAGAGGACGTGCAGACAGGCGGAGAGGACGTGCAGGAAAAGCATATATTTACCGCAGATATCATATTTTACACATATTACTGGGTGATCCCATATTTCAAAACCACAAATATTGACAATTTGTATAGTTTATTATTATTATTATTTATTTTATTTGTTGTGGCTCAAGGTGGGGCGGCGCCCTAGCGCCCTCTATTGACCAGCCGCCGCTGTTGTTGAATATCGCAAAATAGAAAAATTACTCTTGTTTTGTGCATCAAATGGGCAGAATAAATGCACTATGATACCCGAACGGATCTTATTATCACAGTTTATTTGGCCATGGCATACCTTTTTAGAGAGGTATTGAAGAATGATGTTGTTGAGCTCCTCTGGAGGTGTAAAGCGATACTTTTGGTAGGCGGAGGCATGATCCTTCCCCTCAAACAGCCGGTGTGTCATTGTGTTTTTTTACTCTTCTCTTTCTGTGCTGTTGCCAATTTTGCCCTTTCTGACCTCTGCTCCGAAAAAGTCTCCTTTGTTCGTTCTTCCCGTCTTCTTTGCATTTGTTTCGTTTCCTTGCTTTCAGCCTCTTTAACCTGTCGTGTACCTCTATTCCTGCTGCTGTTCTCTGTCTACACTTTCACCCACTGAAGCTGCTGATTAGAAAACAATGCCTAACAGAGACAACCCCTTTGTCTTAACCCTTTACTGGCCAGAGCATGCATATTGATACAATGAGTGGAAAACACATCGGATCTTAGTTGCCACACTTCTGCAAGCGCACCAATGTATCTGCATGTGCTCACATGTACTTTTTGCAAGTGAAAACTCAGTCTCTGTCTTTTGCTTCGATACACACTTTTACAAAACTGCTTAGTTTCTTATCTAAGTGCATACATTTTAGGCAACAGACCGGTGTGGATGTTGCATTCACAATCTCTCATGTGCGCTCCTCAAGATAGATCCTTATCTAAGTATTTAAACTTTAACTATATTTTTTATTATCATTTATAGATACGTACATAAAATGTTGCCCCTGCATTTAACCTATCCTAACTTTTAAGAGTAATGGTCTGCTGTGAGGTGCCAAGGGAGCTACTTGGGAATCAGTGTCTCCCTCAAGGACACTTGAAAATGCATTTAAAGAGAGGTAATGAAGGAGAATATTGTTGAATTAATCTTGCACGACCTGCCCATATATGTTGCAGTGTTTGACTAGGTTTTTTAATCTGCCATTTCATTCATCACAATTGCCGCATGGTGTCGGCAGTGTCTCTAGAAAATCATGTCAATTTTAGTACAAAGTACATTGAATGAAAGTACCATAAAAAGTGTGACTTCTACTGTCATAACCCACATGATCTCACATGAATGCGGGAAATGACTGGTTGAATGTCCTGTGCCTCCTCTCCCACCTGACGTAGTCTTTCTCACTGTTCGTACTAAGTCACTAGCTCTGAGGCTTGTACATTCACGTGGATACGTTTTTTTTCGTGTGTCCACCACGAAAAAAGAATCCTAATTGACTTTCATTGCTTTCATCATTTGCCACCACCACGTAACGTGCTGTTAAGAGATCGTGGTCATTTCAAGTACTTCTGTGTGATCAGGCTGGTCATCACAGTCAAACATGTGCAAGGTCACAAGGTCAGTCATTTCTGTTTTTCCAAAACCAAGGTTACACTTGTGTGTTTGCTTGTTCGTTCTCTTGACCATTTGCCAAACTGAAAAACACATTTGTTTTGGTTTGGTTCCCCAGGGTGGCACTCCAGGGTAGCCAGGCATGTTTTAATTGCTCTCCAGGGATAATGGAGATAATGGCCTGTTGGCCATTTCCAACTTAGTCACTCTACATTAATAACCTTTGAAAAATAAAGCACACAGTGTACCGTCCCATGGGCACTCATTAATGTTGACATCATCAAACATTGCATCAGAGGCATTGAGGGAAACCCATTATTCATCATATCATATGTTGTTGGACTGTATAATACAAAACATAATCAACAGATTACATCACATGTGTTCCATAATAATTTGTTTCCCTCTGATCCTTAGTAACTCAGATTGGTACACATGGGCGTACAGAAGTTATTGCTGGATACTTGTTTGTTTACAGGTCTAAGCAATTATTTGATAATCATTTCTAAAGATAAATTGTTCTAAATACAATCCTTGCACACTACTATAAATCATAAAGTTCAAAAGTACTATGCTGAAAACCTCAGAGCTAGTTTGGCTCAATGAGACATTTTTATCAGTATTTGTTTATCTGTGTTTAAAGCATTTAAGTATCAGAGATGAATGCACAACCAACTGGACTTGTACATTTGTTTCCTCATTTATTTTGCTTTACTAAAGAAAAATCCTTAATTAAACAAGAAAAAATGGGTGTGATATTGTTTTTACTGTCAACAACTCCCATTAAAACGAGTGAATCGATCCTGATAGCAAGTAGCCTGTTGTCTGTGTTAGTAAGGTCTGATATACTGTTGTCGAAAACTATTATTTTGACACTTTGCATGTAACGAGTGAAAACTAACACACCGTCATTGCCACGTCCAAAATTGATGCTAGAGGGTGACCTAAAGTGTCACAGTCTGGAGCTCAGGGCCATAACGTTCAAAAGTACTACACTGAAAATTCAGAGCAAGTTTGGCTCAATGAAAATGTTTTATCAGTATTTGTTTATCTGTGTTTAAAGTGTGGAGAATTTCAGTATTAAACGCATTATTAGTAAGATTTAATAACACCCCTAGTGGTGAGTAGAAGTGTCACAATAATAAATATGTTAGTCACAATATGTTTCCATATGGAATGTATTAAAGGTTTACAATATTCTTACTTATAGAGGATATTATATGTTACAGTATATCAACACATTGAATGTATTAAATCATAGAAGTATAGTCACTGTAGGTATTAAAACACTAAGAATAGTCTTGAGGGTCAGATAGGGATTCTGAGTGAGGTGTCAGACATGCAGCAGCAAATGGAGGCGACCTCATCGATGGAGGATGGGGCCAGTGGGACGGTCAAATGCCAAGCTGACCAGCAGGACAGAGAGGAGGAGTTCAAGATGTTTTGCGAGGAGCCAAGATGTTTTGCTAAGGGATCGATAATGGGAGGGGACAGAATTCAAATGAAGCCAATCACTAATCGCCAGGGAGGGTCATTCACACATTTTATGACAGTGTCGGACACTTTCCGACTCTCAGGGGATACAAAAGACACTGTTTTAGGGAGTTTACCTCAGATTACTGCAGCTCTCATTTTCAGCTAACTGGCCACGCCGGACTGTGAGGAGATGCGTGTATGTGGTCTCTGCTCTCGAGAACATTACTATTGATAGTTAATTCAGTTTGTAAGTGAATTTCGTGTAGTACATTAAATATTGTTTTTAATTTTGAACCGGATTCAGCTCATTCTTTCTGCTGCGCGTGCGCAGTAAGAAGCTCGCAGCAGAAGAGTACCTGCGGCCTGCAGGCTCCTTCATCCTTTGTTCTAACCCTAACAAAAGCATTTAAGTATCAGAGATTAATGCACAACCTACTGGACTTGTACATTTGTTTCCTCATTTATTTGCTTTAAGAAAAATAAATCCTTAAAAAAAAGAAGATGTGATATTGTTCTTACTGTCACCAACATAGCAAGTAGCCTGTTGTCTGTGTTGGTAAGGTCTGATATACTGTTGTCCAAAAGTATTACTTAACACATCAATGACCAACATTGTCAGACTGGGGGACATGTTCCTTCATCACAATGAACATTAGGTTATTTTGGTCCAGTGATACATACTCAAGCTTGCTGCTGTAAATACTCCCGAGCATACCGAATATGCCTCAATTAGCTTTAAATTAAGCGATTTTCATATCATATCACAGCCTCGGAAACCCCCTTTATGACAGCAAAATAATGTGTGGCTGTGTACGTGAATATTTGTACTCACTTTTCACAGTGATTGACGAGCTGCAGACTTTTCACCTGGCCTTCCTACCCACGTGTGGAGTCCATCCTCCCAAGAAAAACGATAGCATTAGTTTTTCAGCATTTCAGCGTAGTTCATTTACGAAGTTCTGTGAGGTGTTGTAAAAACCTAGTCTCAACTCGTCAAATACCAGCGGTTGGTCAGTGCCCCTTGATGTCTGATACAGTAAACCCACCCATTATTGGACGGTCAGAGCACCTGACCTAGTATAATGAACAAGATAGTCACCACAGGGTGAGTGGGAAGGGAGGTGTATGGGTCAAACAAACACAGCACATTCATCCGGGAGACCAGTGTTCTTGTCCCGTGTGAAACTAAATGTAAACTTCAACATGTTGTCACTGCTTCTTGTGAGTCGTTAATGTCGCTATAAGTGACTCAAGTGAGTAGCTAGTTTGTGACTCGTTTGTCATCCGGTAAACACATGAGTTGCGAGTCAGTCAAGTTAACGTCAACCACGCTCTTTTCCTAAACCTAAATACGCGGTTTTGTTGCCTATACCTAACTTCCTGTGAAGACGGAGGTTTATTTTGACACTTTGCATGTAACCAGTGAAAACTCACACACTGTCCCTGCCACGTCCAACACTGACGCTAAAGTCTCAATCAAACTAGACCAACCAAACGAGGCGTAAGAGAAAATAAATAATAGAGAAAATAATAGCACCATTCATTTTGTACTAAATTAAATAATGTGTAAATAACAAGTTCAACTGAAATTCATTATCAATTATGATATTGCTCTTGGACAAAGTGAATGAGTTATAAAAATGATGTAGAAATAAAATATATAACGGCAACAATTACAGATGGTGTGTGTATGTGTGTGTTTGTCTGTTTCATAACTGGTTACAAGCGTTCACTAAGCCCCGTCATGATAGTGTGCAGTTGTATACCTTATGCCACTGGTTTTGCAACTGGAATTTATAGTTTTAATCCAGAATTTGGCCTTTGAAGTGGCTTGTTCTGTCAATGTGTTTTTCATAAAAATAAAATGTGTGGCTGATGCAATTGATTATTCTTCTTTTAAATCTTAACCTGCAGAACTCATTGGGAGTCAATGAGTATGTATATCAACATTGGCCATATATTGTCATTAATCATTTGTTTTTGAAAATGTATGTACGCTAAGAGTTATTCATCTACTAAGTAATCTTTATCAGGATCAGCAAACGTTTTTCTATCTTCACCATCTAATCCCCATGCGATTACGAAGTGAGTATCAATAATTGGTTGATGTGTTTTGCATACACATCAACATAGATTCCCCATTGAGTGATGACTGCAGTGACATATTCCTGTGTTAGAAGATATACAGGCTCTGAGCAGCTCCTGTGAAGCCACAGCGGGTTTACCTGCCGTGCCACACAGAGGACACACAGCATGAACAACATTTAGGAGTTGGTGATTTGCTTATCTGGTTTGATTCAGTGCTTTCCAAATACAGTAGGTACTGTGGTGGAAAAAAACTATTCAATAGTACCGAGTGAGTCCTATAATACTGAATACTGAAACAAGAAACATTGAGGAAAGAAGTTTTTTAAGTATTTATTCTCTGGCCAGAGAAGGCTTCACCGTCATACTGACTGCAAAAAGAGTCCGCAGAGGAATGAGCCAAGAGTTCAGTTTGTCTCCTGCTCTTAACCATCTCAGCACACAGTAGGGGGGAACATCAGGTATTTACATTACAACAATTGATCAGCAATTTCAAGCTCCCCATTGCAGTCACCCCTTCGTCTTCTGAGCCTTGTCACACAAAGACATGTGTCTTTATTACCTTTGATTATCCCTGGGAATCTTCACACCTAAACATTCTCTGGTTAAACTGCAACCCCCATTTGGTTACTTCCCCTTATCAAAGCAAAGGCGGAGATAACCCATATGGTCCTGTCACCACTCTCCTCAGTACACACTCATATGTCACATATAGCTTTGTTAGTGAGTAAGGCACATCAACTAAATCACAGTAGAAATGTACTAGCACACTAACATTTTCTATCACAGTACTGCCTGAGGCCCTGTCCACATTACTCTGCTTACGTTTGGAAACACATATGTTTTGCTACGTTTACACTGAGCGGCCACACTACGCCGGAGTTTTGGAGCACCCTAAACGGAGGAGTTTGAAAACACCCCCGAGGTTGGAGGTGTTTGAAAACTCCGGGGTTGTGTTTGAGTGTGGACGGTCGGAAACTGATGTGTTTAGAAAAAATGATGCCCACACCCGTGTTCGCTGCTGGATTGGTTCTTAGCAGCCATGACGTCTCCTTCCCTGATTCGTCACACTCACTATCACGTGACCCGTACCCGGAAGAAAACAAACTGGGCTACCAGTGATTCATTTCAACATGGATAACGAATTTCAAGCGTTGCTTGCTTTGTTGTCTGTACTAGCAGCTGTTGTGTAGTAAAAGTCTGCATTTCTGTGGAGGAAGCAGCTGTTATTGGAGCGATTAGCGAGTGGCGCAGGGACGTGCGGTCAGGGGAGGCAGGGGAGGCAGAGAAAAAAAAAAAATATATATATATATAGATATGTAGTAATGGTTATAAAAAACAAACAAGTTATATGTGGTAATGGTTATAAAAAGCAAACAAGTTATAAGTGGTAATGGTTATACTTTTATGCTTTCATATTTTTCTACAATCTCTAAACAAGTTGCATATGCATACATGGTCGAAGCTATTGCGAACATACGGGTGTTCTATTTCTTGACTTCCAATCGAAATAGCTGGTTTCATATCAATGTTAAAACCTTAGGAACCTGCCATCTGAACTTCATATGAACTTTATTAATTATTAATATTTTCACAACAAAAATGAATTCCATTTCCAATGTTCCTTTAGGTTTTATGTATTTTATGCATTGCTCATAGAGTACATTGCGGCACGCTGAAACAAGGAGGTAACCTATTTCTAAACATTGATTGGCTGGTTTGAATTCCCAGCTCATGTGTGACTGCAGTAAGACGAGATATTACTAACAGTAAGATGAGGGAGCAAACACTCTGTTAAGGATGAATGTACATAACACAGGGCAAAAAGCAATTTTCTAACCGTGATGCATAATGTTTCTCATGTAAGGTTGTTTTTTCTTTCAGGTTTAAGTGAAACAATGAACTACAGAGTTGCTCTCTTCTCTCTCACTTTACTGTGTTACTGTTTCATTGTGCTGGTAAATGTTGCTCTTATTGTGACCATCATTTTGGATAAGAACATGCATGAACCAATGTATATTCTATTGTGCACTTTCTGCATGAATGGACTTTATGGGACAACAGGTTTCTTCCCCAAGATTCTGTGGGATCTGCTGTCTCCCGTTCATGTGATCTCTTATTCTGGATGCCTTGTTCAGACTCTGGTGATATACTCGTTTGTCTGCAGTGATATGTCTATTTTTGCAGTCATGGCTTATGACAGATATGTCGCTATATGTCGACCCCTGGTGTACCACTCTATCATGTCAAAGTCAAGACTCTTACTGTTGGTGTGTTTCTCCTGGTTAATACCTTTTTGCATTATAGGCACAAATATTATCCTCACATCTAGATTAAAGCTATGCAGCCCATATATTGACAGACTTTTTTGTGTGAATTGGATTATTGTGAAACTTGCTTGTTTCCCAGCTGACACTATTGTGAACAGCATAGTTGCATACATTACAATAATCATTTACGTATTTCATGGTTTTTTCATATTTTGTTATGTCATCAAAACTTGTGTGAATTCTTTAGAAAACAGAGCCAAGTTCATGCAGACATGTGTGCCACATTTAACCTCCTTGCTCATTTTCCTTGTGACTATACTGTTTGATATCATGCATATAAGATTCGGGTCAACAGAATTACCTCAAGCACTTGACAACTTTATTGCAATAGAATATCTTGTCATACCTCCAATTATGAATCCTCTCATTTATGGTTTTAAATTGACTAAAATTCGAAACAGAATTCTGGGGGGTTTTACTTTTACAATTAAAGTACTTAGATGATAAGGAAACTGATAAGGCCTACAATAATGCATTCTTTATACATAAATTATTGTACTTTGTCACATTATCTGTTGTTAGCTCATGCTCTAGGTTAATGTACAGTTTTTTTTAATTATTTGTCATGACTTGTGTGAATTTCATAGAAAAAAGGACAACATTCATGTAAACACGTTTGCCAAATTGAACCTCCTTACTTACTTTTCTTGTCACGATAGGTTTTGATGTCATGAATATGCACTTTTTGGCTCAAAATATTTTCCTCAAACCTTTCAAAATGTTGTCTCAATAGAACTTCTTGTCATTCTCAAATATGGTTTTAATATAACCAAAATGTGAAACATGCACTGCTTAACCGGCTGTTGCCTGCATGTTTTGCTGGAATAATGTAATATTATTAGACTGCAGGTTTTGCACAGTTAGCAAATATTAGCTCAGTATTTCTTGAAAGATTACTTTTTTAATGAAAATTTGCATTTTATTACCTTGGATTGCATTCACTTGTTCAATGTTCTTATTTCTCATGATTTAAGGTGCTGAATTTTATGCCTTTTTTAATCGGCTAGTAATTTTAAAATGATGATGATAACATGATGATACAGTAAAATATCTACTTTCTATATGTATTATCTTTTGTTTATCTACTTTGATCAAATTTAGCCAAGTCTAGTCATTTGTTCTGTGCTTCATATTGTTAAACATGTGTACAGATAAAGAAAATGCTTTACTCTATTAATTCACAAGATCCAGTGGCCATTTCACTGTTTGTCTTATTTGTATTTAGGAATAAAATAAATAGAATAAAATCTGAAATATACGTATATGATTTCTTTACATAAATGTCTTTGACCTGCTTGTTATTTAACATTCACAACTGAAACACAAAGAAATAAAAGACAAAATGAGGCAAATATTTCAAAATGTTTGTCAGAACTTGACCACTGAACTAACTAAGACACAGATTAACAGGGAATATTAATGAATGAACTTGTTTTTTGGTAAATAACAGGTAATTATATCAGTCTTCAGCAGTCTAATTATCTATTGAACTAACAGAGCAAATCATGACCAAGATGTGAATAATTCTGCTTCTGGCGAGATTGTGCATGTATCCCCCTTTTTTCAAGAATCCCAACAGATCTGATGTTCAGAAAAAAATGTAGCTGTCAAATCATTATAAATTGTCACTTACTGAAAAATATTGCAAATTTCACTGTAACGTGCATGAGCTTTGTACTGTAACAATTGCATATTTTCCAATAAACCATGTTTAACAAAACAAACACTATCTTCAATTACTTTCTAAGTATTAGGACTGATATGTTCAATTTCACTGTCAGCAAGGGCATCATTTCCTCTGAGGTATACTTATCCAAATAACAAAAAAGTTGTATAAACATAAAAATAGCAGTGGATAAAACTTAAAATGCACTCTCAAATGTTTTGAGAGTGACGTATAAATTAATTCCATTGCCCTCCATAATTAATGAAAAAGAAATATATTTTTTAAAATAAATTATTAAATTAAGATTTTAATAATTAGATTTCAAGAAAAACTTGAGTAAACTTTAGGGCTCAGATATTCCAATACTAACTGTAACCAATGGTATCAACAAATATAATCACTGCCATGACCTGAATGTTCCAATTTTCATTGAGAACCAGACAATGGTGGCTTACAACAGTTTCTATGTCCCACAATTGTTTTATTATTGAGATATATTATTGTTGTGTTTCCTCTTCGGCTGAGTTTCCGTATAGCATTTTTTTTAATCAGCGCCAGCGTCTTTTATAATTGTAATCAATAAGGTGAGGTTTTATGCTGCCGTCAGAAGAACTCAGATTTTTTTTGTGCAGCCGCTCAGAGCACTTGTAGTTGAAAATCTCTGAACTTTTCAGAAAGGCACTGGAGTCACTAATTGAAACGCTACAAATCCCAGCACCCCAGGTTGTTTCTGGTATGACCAGAGGATGTTTTTTCTGATTACTTTTCTACTGTAGCGTAGTTTATAACAAAGTAGGTGGGCTGCGGCAAACTAACTTTTATTTGGTGTCAATCAGTTTGGTTGTGTCGATGATGTGTCGTGGCAGGGAGTGCATTTACCGGGCTCCACCTGATGTTTTATTGGAGGCAAACCATTTAGAAAGCTACAACAGATATATTATTGTGAGGTAGCATTGGTATGGGGTATTTGGAAACTAAGTAAATTAAAGACCTGTCTGTCCACTTAATGATCTTGATCGTGTTTGGACAAAGCACTGTCAAAATATGATTCAGACAAACCCAGAAATGCTTTGTTTCATATAATATATAAGAATAGACCTCATCAGATTTTCAAATATTGAGTATACCCCTTACTTTAATTCAAGTAAAAATGTTGTTAGCACAGAAACACTAAATTCCCCAATGTTACTACTGAACTATCAGGAAAAGATAAGTGGAATAAGATTTTAAAGATTCATCTCATCAGTGTTCTGCAGGCAACATACAGTTGTGACAGAATGGAGGTTTAATCAGCTAAGATTCGGTTGAGTAACTGGGCTAAAGTCTCGGTTGTACTCCCAAATCAAGGTGTACTTGGACAACTGCGGACACCACAGATGTGTAGTAATTCTGACAAACTGTTCATTTGCAGGACGTGTTAAACATATGCGCAGATTGCTGCTACCACTTGTAGCATAGTGTGACGACCCCTCCCTCCCACTAGGGGTCTGTGTCCTGGTTGCTGCCTTCTGTCCTTCAGGATGTTGATCAGCAGCTAATGAGCCACACCTGAGCCTGATGGGGTGATGGATATATAAATCCACAGCTCAACAAAGATCGGCCACTCCTCTCCTCCCTGCCTCCTGTTTGGAGGACTTGCAGTGGCAGTCAGCTCCTGTCTGATCATTGCACAACCCCGATACGGACAGCTCAACACGGGGAAGCGAGAGTTCGCTATGGAGCCGGACTTAGAGTAAAAATTAAACAGTAAAACCCACAGTAGCAATGCCTCAACCTAACAAAATTAAAGTTAACACCTACCAAAGCATTGCACGTGATGGGCACAACCTGTCGCACCAGGGATCAGAGGGGAAAGACACAGCTCATCGGTACGGCTTATATAGTCAACCAAACAATTTGGGAACAAGGAAGTAGGATGTGGTAAGGCCTACCTAACCTTACAGTAGCCACGGAGGGACATTTCACTACCAGCTACATTCTGCCCCGTGGTTCTTAAATTGGCAGCCCGACGATTTACTAAGACCAAGGTCTAAAAAGAGCTGGAGTAGAACTACTAGAGCCAAGTATTTGGGAATTTGTAGCCCCGTTTGCACTACTCCTTACTGTCACTAGCAAATGGTGAGGGTTACAGTGTTTACCGGCTGTCTCATGGATAGACTTTCTTACCACCTCAGGACAAGGGGCTGGACAGGAACTGGCACTAGTAGAGGCCTCAGGCGAAGCTGCCATAGGCACTGCAGAGTGAAGCACCGGGTCCACTTCTGGTGGGATTTGTACTCTGACAGGCCGGGGGTCCTTTGGTCCAGTCGCACATCCAACCGCCACTCACAGGTCACGCTCCCTTGTGTCAGTGATGATCATAGCTGGGTCAAGCCCAGCTACAAGAATAGGATGGCCACCAGGAACAGATACAGCAGGGGTCGCCAATAGGCGGACCACGGTCCGGATCCGGACCCAGACGCCGTTGTATCTGGACCCAGGACCTAAAACCGATAGATAATTGATAATTATTCAATTTTGATGGAGCGCCTCTATTTTAACCGGCGCAGCTTTTTCAGCCTTTACGGTACTTGTTCAGCGGTGCAAATCACATCACGTGATGCAGCTCAGCCAATCGAATATGGGTATTCGGACAAGTTTCCTGAATCGAGTGAGATACACACATGGGAGAGACAAGGAGAGAGGACGAAGAGTAGGAGAATAATTATGTGAGTCAGAGAAGTTATTTCACATGACGAGAGAAAAGTGGTCCACGAGACCAGAGAGACCAGAGTCTTTAACCAAGAATGAACAGACTCTTTCAGGTTAATTCTTCCCACGGACAGTTTAAAACCAATGTGTCTCACATGTTCAGAGACCGTGACGATTATTAAAAGCGGTAATGTGAAGCGTCACTACGAGACAAAGCACAACACTTTTGAGTAAATATACCCACTCACATCTGAAATGAAGTCACAGAAAATAAACCTAAGAGCCCAACACATGAATTCACTGACCAACAGTGATGTTAACAGAGAGAATAGAGCTGAAACAAGTGGTTTAATAACCACAGATAAAGATCATGCACACTAATTTATCTTGTTAGAAGATGAGAAAAATGTGGCTTTTTGATTGACATCACTTCACACCTGAATGAAGTGAATTTTAAACTGCAGGGCAAATCGGTGAAATCAATTTTTCTAAAATGATTTACTTTATTTTAAGATGCACATTTTTCAAAAGCTTTCTGTTATGTCAGTTATTCTTTAATCCAGCCCTTATTGTACTTGAAATGAGAAGAACATGTATTTATGTATTTCTATGTATTATTTATAATCCATCCAGTTAAATTTGAAAACTGAGAATAATAATTGTTAAAATATAATTGATGTGTACTTTATTTGATTTGACAGTTGTTGACTACACAGAGATGTTGTTACTACTACTAGGCTACTTCAATATATATATGGCACTAAATAGCGCAAGTTAGATATTATTGTAATGTTCTGGACCTTTGCCCGAGGAGATTTTCTCAATCTGGACCTTTTGGAATTTTAATTGAACACCCCTGAGATACAGGTTTGAGCATAGAACAATGCACGCAATGTACCTCTGTCAGCCTATGTTGTGGGGCAACAGCATACACTGCACCTCCTTTCTCGGGAGGTTTCACCACCTGGAAAACTTTGGGGTTCCAGACATCCTGGATTTTATTCCTTCCTCTATGGGAGTGGTCCCGAAGGTAGATAGGTTGTCCTGCTTGTAACACCTCCTCCTGAGCCTGTTGGTCTGCTTTCGCTTTCCACTGGGCTGCAGCCTGCCTCATCCTTTCCCAGGCATTCTCTACTGCCACCTGCAGTTTTCGCTGATGCTCCCGGACCCAGTTACAGCCAAACATCAACAAGAAGGGGGACTGACCTGTAGTTTGGTGGGGCATGGTGTTGTAGCTAAACAAAAGCGGTTGGAGGTACTCCAGCCATCTATGCTTCTGCTCGGCTGACAGGGTGCGAAGGAGGTCATGGAGGGTCCGGTTAAAGCGCTCACACTGGCCATTACCTTGAAGGTGATAGGGGGTGGTTCAAGACTTCTTGATGCCGTACAACTCACACAATTGCTGAATTATTGTGCTTTCGAAACTGCGACCCTTATCAGAGTGCAGTCGAGCTGGGACCCCAAATTTATAGAACCACTCCTTAGTTAGCACATCTGCCACTGTAGAGGCCCGCTGATCTCTGGTTGAAACAACCTGGGTAAACGTGGAGAAAACATCAGTCAACACTAACACTTGTTCCCTCCCATCTCTAGTAGACTCCAACAATGAGAAATCAATGGCCAGGATTTCATTAGGTCTGGAGGCCAGCAAATGGCCCATATGAGCCCGAACCTGTGGCTGCATATTTTTTGCAACACTGCATCTCCCACATGTTTGGCACCAGTTTTTGATCATTTTCCCCATACCCTGCCAATAACGCCAGAATGTGACCATGGGCCGCAGCAAGGCCGCATAGATTGCATACGAGATACTATGCATACATGGTCGAAGCTATTGCGAATATGCACATGTTCTATCTCTCGACTCCCAATCGCAATAGCTGTTTTCATATGAATAAACCTTCGTAAACTGCCATCTGAACTTCATATGAACTTCATTAATTATAAATATTTTCACGACAAAAATGAATTACATTTCCAATGTTCCTTTAGGTTTTATGTATTTTATGCATTGCTCATACAGTACATTGCGGCACGCTGAAACAAGGAGGAAACCTTATTCTAAACATTGATTGGCTGGTTTGAATTCCCAGCTCATGTGTGACTGCAGTAAGACAAGATATTACTAACAGTAAGATGAGGGAGCAAACACTCTGTTAAGGTTGGATGTACATAACACAGGGCAAAAAGCAATTTTCTAACCATGATGCATAATGTTTCTCATGTAAAATTGTTTTTTCTTTCAGGTTTAAGTGAAACAATGAACTACAGAGTTGCTCTCTTCTCTCTCACTTTACTGTGTTACTGTTTCATTGTGCTGGTAAATGTTGCTCTTATTGTGACCATCATCTTGGATAAGACCATGCATGAACCAATGTATATTCTATTGTGCACTTTCTGCATGAATGGACTTTATGGAACAACAGGTTTCTACCCCAAGATTCTGTGGGATCTGCTGTCTCCCGTTCATGTGATCTCTTATTCTGGATGCCTTGTTCAGGCTTTAGTGATGTACTCATTTGCCTGCAGTGATCTGTATATTCTTGCAGTCATGGCTTATGACAGATATGTGGCTATATGTCGACCCCTGGTGTACCACTCTATCATGTCAAAGTCAAGACTCTTACTGTTAGTGTGTTTCTCCTGGTTAACACCTTTTTGCATTATAGGCACAAATATTATCCTCACATCTAGATTAAAGCTATGCAGCCCGTATATTGACAGACTTTTTTGTGTGAATTGGGTTATTGTGAAACTTGCTTGTTTCCCAGCTGACACTTTTGTAAATAACATAGTTGCATACATTACAATAATCATTTACGTACTTCATGGTTTTTTCATATTTTGGTCCTATGTGTATGTCATCAAAACTTGTGTGAATTCTTTAGAAAACAGAGCCAAGTTCATGCAGACATGTGTGCCACATTTAGCCTCCTTGCTCGTTTTTCTTGTGACTATACTGTTTGATGTAATGAATATGAGATTTGGTTCAAACAATTTGCCTCAAACACTTCAACATTTTATGGCAATAGAATTTCTCATCATACCTCCCGTTGTGAATCCTCTCATTTATGGTTTTAAATTGACCAAAATTCGGAACAGAATTCTGGGTGGAATTACTTTTAAAATTAAATAACTTTTGTCTTACTCAACAAGAAAACTCAAAGGTCTATAATAATGCCATCATATTATTCTAAAATATGCACTTTGCATATGGCATTTTTTGGCATATTTACATGATCTGCTTTTCGCAAATTGTTCTAAGTAAGTTAAGTAAGTTATCAAGTAAGTTATTATTTGTGTATTCATCTCAAATGCTCTTTGTAAATGTAATTGTTTACACTAAATATCCCTGCACATTTATTTAAATGTATTTTATTTTTTGCAGTTAGGATATATTATGAAATATGAAACCTGAAACTTGTTCTTACATTTTTAGTACACTTGTCAGTGGCTTTGCTTTTGACACTGTACATGTTAATAGATTATAATATTCAGCCTTTTAAACACGATACAGCTGAACTTGCTTCAAAAGAAAGAAATAGTATGGTAACAAGGCCATAGGCAGAGGAGTAACATTTTTTTGACTGCATAATAAAATGAGGTATACAATGTACATTTGTTCTCTCAATTTTGAAAGTTAACTCCATGTTTCAGCTGAGAAGAAGAAAGAACTTGAGACTTTAGAAAACAGGGCAAAGTAATGTAAACATGTGTGCCACAACCTCCTTGGTCATTTCCTTATAAATATACTTTTGGATGTCTGTAATATCAGATTTGGTTTAAATCTCCCTCCAAACATTCCAAAAGTTTTTGCAACAGAACTTCTTATCATGTTTTTTAAATTGACCAAAATTAGGAACAGAATTCTGGGTTGTATTACTTTTAAAATTGAATGCATTTGTCTTCTGTGATAAGGAAACTCAAAGGCATGTAATAATGCACGCATACGTTTTTTGTATATGAATTCTGAACTTCCGAAATATGAACTTTGTATGTGACATATTTCTTTTTCCATATATACATGATCTGCCTTTCGCTAATGGTCTAGGTACATTTACGGATTTGATTATTTGTGTGCACATCCCAGATCATCCTTGTAAATAAAATTGTTTGCTTAAATATCTTTTGTTTTGCATTGAAAGCTTTTCGGATGTTCACTTGTCTGCCTCATTGCAGTTAGAAGTTAAATGAATGTAAATATAAAACCTGAAACTTGTCATTATATTTTTAGCACACTTGTCAGTGGCTTTGCTTTTGAGACTGTAGATGCACAAAGGTCAGAAGACAGATATGC
The DNA here is from genome assembly GCF_050575085.1 of Anarhichas minor. Classification (NCBI taxonomy): domain Eukaryota; kingdom Metazoa; phylum Chordata; class Actinopteri; order Perciformes; family Anarhichadidae; genus Anarhichas; species Anarhichas minor. The sequence goes on along the minus strand of NW_027466533.1, from coordinate 161,541 downwards.
CAAAGTAGAAAGGATGTAAAAAAAATAGATCATAATATTCAGCCTTTGAAACATGACACAGGTGAACTTGCTATCTGCAACAAAAAAAGATTTATATGACATGAAGGCCGAAAGCAAAGGAGTAACCTGTACCTTACTTGGGCTGCATGATAACATGCACAGTACATTATCTGCTTTTAGCTAATGGTTAAATGTATGTTTTTGTATTTATTGTGTCCATATCTTATGATCCTTGTACAGGAGATCAATCTCTTTGACCTTAATATCTTTGCACTTTTCATTAAATGCATTTTGGACGTTTACTTGCCTGTTTGAAAGTTCTTCAGTGTATCATTTCCTCAGTGAAACTCATGCCCTAGTGAGCAGCAAAATAGAAGAATAGAGGAAAGAGCATTTCTACCTTTCAAATCTAAGCTGCCTTTTCTTTGTAAAACTTTGTTGACTCACTTAAGGCGGTCATTTTTCAATATTGAAATTGATGTTGATATTTTAAATTTGCATTACTTATTTTCAGCACAATTAAAAGAAGCAACACATTGTATTGTCTACTTTACAAAACACAAATAGATGCAAATAATTATATTGTATATTTGATCTAGATTATTTACCATAACCCCCATGCTTTAAAATCTTTTAATGTATATTTTACATTTTCAAAAACGGCTCTGTTACACGCCTTGCTTGTGTTAGTGAGACCTTGTTCAATTCAACTTTCAGTGAATTCAGAAGGATTGTGTGACATAATTGTGGCACATATCCAACTCGATAATGTTTTCACAACATTGACAGTGACACCTTTCTCTTTATTTCTTTTACATAAAAATGCAATAATATAAATATAGAAATATTTTTGTCAAAAAGTTAATATATCCTTCTTTTGCTAACCACCCAACCTTAAGTAGTTTTCCAGTTCAGTATTTGTAGTTTGGTCTCTTATGTGCAGCAGAGTTGAAGAAAAGTAAATTGTAATTTGGAGGGGAACGACCCTTCTTCCTCGTGGTAATGGCCGGCAATGTTGGTGGACAAGGATATAATCAAATAAGTCACAAGGTTTAATATTGCACAATATCAGCAGTTACAACACATGATATCTAACACTCTCTGAATCAGCTGATACGGTGTCTTCATCCCCCTCTGTGGTGAAATTCAGCCCAGTTTTTTAACTGGTGCATTTGATGTTGCTGAGCTGTCAGGTGGAAGTGAGAAGTCTGTCCCTAGCACTTCCTTTTCAGTCACCTGTGCAAGTTTTTAAGACGGAAAGCTTGGATTGGTTGAGGTCCACTGTGTCCACTATATACACGAAGAATTTATGACACAATGATGCAAAAAATATTGTGTACAGTAGCCTCACAGTAACCAAATGCTTGCCATAATTAGGCTTAGGCAATGGCCTAGGAGGCATTCATTTATAGGCAAAATATGTATTACCTGTTTGAAATACGTTTTTGTTAGTCATCTTCAGTTGCCTCCATCTGCATTTTTTTCTCTGTCAAATTATAGATACAAAATATATAAGCTAAATATATCATCTATATGGAACCATTAGTACTACCCAATTGAAGCACACAGGAGACCAGGAAGAGTAGGTAATGATTTTTAATGCCAAACTCAGTAGAGCATACTCGTCGGAGTTGTCCATCTTAGCATCCTCCTCAGCATCATGGGGTGTCATCCTTCCCTTCCTCGCTGTCTTCGTCGTCCGAAGCCACAGAGGAAAGAGGGGAAAGAGTCTCCAAGATGGAGCCCCACTGGATGTGGAGGTCTTGGATGGCTGGTCAGAATGGCAGTGGAACTCCCTGATGAGTCGGGCGTCCAGGATGTTTCTAGCCGAAACCCAGGACCTCTCTTCTGGACCGTACCCTTCGCAGTCAACTAAGTATTGCAGACCTCTTCTACGGCGGTGGGAACGTAGCAGGCAGCAAACCATGTAGGCAGGATATCCATCATTGAACCGGGGTGGTAGTGGAGGCGGAGTAGACGGAACCAGTGGGCTTTCTTTAACCGGCTTGAACTTGGAGACATGGAATATTGAGTGGAACCGCATGGACCACGGCAGCTTGAGCCTCACTGCTGCTGGATTGACGACCTCTTGGATCACATGTCACTTTTAGTACAAAGTACATTGAATGAAAGTACCATAAAAAGTGTGACTTCTGTCATAATTTACCGTTACATAGTGTTATGTTCAAAATTTCTCATACAAAAGGCAAAGGAAAAAGCCCCCCTCCTTGTTTCAGAGGAGAAGAAGCACGCAGAGGATAAGAGGCAGCCCCCCTGCTCTCTTTCTTCCATCAGCAAGCAGGGCCGAATCAGCTGGTTGAAGTTTAAATCAAAAGGAATTTTATATACTAACAAAAGCAAATGCAGTTACAAACTGAATTACACTATCAATCGTAATATTTCATGAAATAGAGGCCCCATCCGCACCACACGACAGACTGGTGTGTCTGCCTCATGGTCCAGATGAGGTCTGATTATCTCCGGGGATTCACAGTTTCTTTGTCCCTCCAAAGTGTCTGAAATGTCTCATATTACACATTCCTTAGCCCATCGATCAGCTCAGTGATTGGCTGAACCCTTCGGACTTCAGTCGGCCACTTCCTTGACCAATTCCTCCCCCCTTCTTGAAGGCTGTGCTCAGAAACTCTTCAGCAACATCCCCCTCTCTCTGACTTCATGGCGGTGTCATAAATTCTCTGGTTTCTCTCACAGTGCACAACAAATTAAGTAACTCTCCCTTTAGTTTAAACCTTCTACAAGTAAACATATTGTAACACATAATATGCATCGCTAGGAGCGCTTTAAAACTTAATTTCCTAACAATACCCACATAGTTAGGTTTAGAGAAAACCTCAGGGTTGGGCTTGAAATAGCTACGTAAACAAAGTAAAATATGTCAACATATCGTGAACGTCACTTCACAATAACTCAACAACACTTTGAGAACACTGGTCTCGGACACCGGTCTCCCGGTTGAATGTCCTGTGCCTCCTCTCCCATCTAAAATAGTCTTTCTTACTGTGTATACTAAGTCACTAGCTCTGAGCCTGGTACATTCACGTGGATGCATTTCATTTGTGTGTCCACCACGAAAAAAGAATCCTAATCGACTTTCATTGCTTTCATCATTTGCCACCACCACGTAACGCGCTGTTAAGAGATCGTGGTCATTTCACGTACTTCTTTGTGATCAGGCTGGTCATCACAGTCAAAAGGTCACACGGTCAGTTAATTTCTGTTTTTCCAACTAGTGTGTTTGCTTGTTCGTTCTCTTGACCATTTGCCAAACTGAAAAACACATTTGTTTTGGTTTGGTTACCAGGGTGGCACTCCAGGGTAGCCAGGCATGTTTTAATTGCTCTCCAGGGATATTGGAGATAATGGTCTGTTGACCATTTCCAACTTAGTTACTCTACATTAATAACCTTTGAAAAATAAAGCATACAGTGTACCGTCCCATGGGCTCTCATTAGTGTTGACATCATCAAACATTGCATCAGAGGCATTGAGGGAATCCCATTATTCATCACATCTAACATCCTTTCAGATTTTCTGTCACTGAAGCCAGTAAACAGCGTAACTATCCCTCAAGCACTGTTTTCATACCTGGTGAAGATACACTAGGAATGTCAAGGCAGTGGTGGGCATTCAGGATGCCTGAGGGACCAATAAAAGTACACAAACCTTTCATCCCTCATGACCTATGTGTGTGAATGTCTGTGACCAGTTGTACTGTATTATACAAAACATAATCAAAAGATTACATCACATGTGTTCCATAATTATTAGTTTTCTTCTGATCCTTAGTAACTCAGATTGGTACACATCGGTGTACAGAAGTTATTGTTGGATACTTGTTTGTTTACAGGTCTAAGCAATTATTTGATAATCATTTCTAGAGATGAATCTTTCGAAATACAATCCTTGCACACTACTATAAATCATAAAGTTCAAAAGTACTATGCTGAAAACCTCAGAGCTAGTTTGGCTCAATGAGACATTTTTATCAGTATTTGTTTATCTGTGTTTAAAGCCTCTAAGTATCAGAGATTAATGCACAACCAACTGGACTTGTGCATTTGTTTCCTCATATATTTGCTTTACTGAAGAAAAATCTTAAGAAAAGATAAAATGGGTGTGATATTGTTCTTACTGTCAATAACTTCCATTAAAACAAGTGAATCGATCCTGATAGCAAGTAGCCTGTTGTCTGTGTTAGTAAGGTCTGATATACTGTTGTCCAAAACTATTATTTTGACACTTTGCATGTAACGAGTGAAAACTGACACACCGTCATTGCCACGTCCAAAACTGACGCTAGAGGGTAACCTAAAGTGTCACAGTCTGGCACTCAGGGCCACTGACCAAGTGTCGGTATTTGTCGAGTTGGAAGTGAGACTGTGTTGGTTGTAGCATCAGGTAGACAGCAAACCAAACTCCCTTCATGAATATGTGAGTCAGGATATAATTGTATGGCCTCAAATCTTTAATGAAGTGCATGTAGTCATGAAAAGTGAGTGAAACGAAAGAATAAAAATACACTACAGCCATGCTAGCAGCTTTCTGAGGCTGCACTTCATGGGCAAAGCGATGGTTTGAGCTAAATACTAACATCACCGAGCTAATATGCTCACAATGACAATGCTAACATGCTGATGTTAAGCAGGTATAACGTTGACCATGTTCATCATGTTATCAGCACAAATTAAAGCTAAAGCTGGTGGGAATGTCATTACGGCATGAGACGTCTTCTGGTGTCTTTATAACCTAATGAAGGTCCGTTATGAACATAGACTGTATGTAAGAAGTGGACATAGTCGTTATGCAGTGGTGGGCCGTCAGGGCCTGCAAAGCCTTCTCTGCTGGCCTAAACAGAATCACAAAGTTATAGCTATTTTATAATGTAATAATTTTTCTTAAATACACTACATGTATTATAATTTAGAACAATATTTTTCCCATTATCTTATTTCAATCAGGAGAGACTTGTTTTGTAATTGAACAATGATTTATTTAAACCTGCAACAAATATGAAAAGTGCAAAGTCTTTGGCGATTGGACTTCATCCTGAAGTACTATCCCCGAGGGTAGGGATACTGAGGTCCAATAGGCCTAATCCCCCCTAGAGTCCAGACACTGGTGGTGATGGTGAAAGGAGTTGCTGCCATCTGATGATGAATCAGGAGCATGGCTGTGATACTGACTGGAGGTGACTGGGGTGGAGGAGGGTCGCATCTGCTTAATGCTGAAATGACAACTGACAGCAGCAGAGAGGAGAACACTTTAAAGTTTGACAGCAACGATCTGATTGGCTTCAGGAAACTGTGTGCCAAATCTGGTTGGTTACTTAAAAGTGCATACCCCCCAATCAGCTGATAGAGTAATTACAAGGAGAGGAGAGACAGAGATTACGAGTGAGTGTCTTCCTGACTGAACTTGTGCTTGAGCTACATTTCAATCAGGAGAGGCTTGTTATGTAATTGAACAATGATTTATTTAATCCTGCAACAAATATGATCTTTGGCGATTGGACTCCATCCTGAAGTACTATCACCGAGGGTAGGGATACTGAGGTCCAATAGGCCTAATCCCCCAAAAGAAATGTATTTATATGAATAAATAAATACCTTACCTATTGCTGTGGTGAATTTCCGAAGAGAACATAAAATTAGTCATGAGAGAAATTTTAAGGTTAAAACGTGCGTGAGTCTATGTTAGACCAGAGGTAAGTGGTCCAGTTTAGTCAAAGCAAAAGATAGAGGAATGTCACGATGGACTGCAGACTAGGATACGATGGTCTGGAAGACCGCAGAGACAGGATAGTGCGGGTCTAGATAGCCCATAGTGGAGTATGGTAGGATTTCAACAGGTCCCGAAACATAGAGAGGGGTCAGCCCTGCGGAGGGTCCGAGCGCAGGACGGGATAGGTGAGGGTCAAGCTAGACCGCAGACAAGGATAGGTTGGGTCATGTTAGACTGCAGCTTAGGATAGTCGGGGGTCACATTTAGACCGCAGAGCAGAATAGAGGGGTTCAAGGGAGAACGTAGAACAGCATTGTTGGGGGTCTCACTGCCTCAGCACAACCAGACCGGGTTAGCCCGCCCGGGAAACTAGAACGTATGTCATACTTTGACAGGTCTCACAACATTGGGACCGTGAAACTAGAAATTATGTCATCTCTGACTGCTAAATTAGAAATTGTCATCCTTGGACAGGTCTCACATTACTCGAACCAGGAAATTAGAAATAGGGCACCTCAGACCCTTTCTTTCTTTTAGGAAATGGAAAGTAGTCCCGTCAGACCAGGAAACAGACACGTTAATGTCACGAATTCCCCTTCATATTAGTTTGTTTTCATCCTGTCTGCTTCTTTTATTAACTCTCCTGTCATTTCAGATCCTACCATTCACACCCGATCATCTCCCATTTCCCTCACCTGGTCCTCCACACCCATCTCACCTGCAGCCCATTCCCTCATTAGCCCTCACTATTTAGGTCCCCTCACTTGCACTTGTTCCCTGCCAGATTGTCTTGTGTGTTATTGCCAAATTCTCCAGCGTATCTATATATTGTTCATGATCTGCCTGTTCCGACCCTGTCTGCCTGTTTTTGACCTTGGATTTTTGCCTGCCCCTTATTGGATTTGTTCGCCTGTTTGACTGACCTCCCGGTTTTGACCCTGCCTGAACTCTAGTAAAAGAACTGAACTTGTATCTTGTCTCCGAGTTGTGCTTTTGGGTTCTTGTATCTGTAATTCTTACAGTTAAGACAGGTCACGGTCACCTAGGAAAAACTGTCACGTTAAACCAGGTCACGTTCACCTAGGAAACACAGTCATGATAAGCCAGGTCACGTGAGACCAGGAGATTGGAAAACAGTGCTAGACCAATCAGATGGAGAAAATGGTCGAGTCACACCAGAGGAATGGAGCAAGGTAAACGCAGAGCACAGTATTATACACTGCTGATAGGATATCCATTTGCACAATAGAATGTGATACATACCTTAGTGTTATTATAAGGAACATTTCAAGAAGGATATAATGCTATCCCCTGCTATGAGATAATAATAATAATGTGACCTACCAATAATACACCAACCGACATGAACACGTCACCACCACCAGTTATATGCATTCCTTACCGGATTTTAAGGCTTCAATGATCTTTGATTATCGAGGATGGTGTTGAGATCGGGGCGGATGTAAGACGTGAAGGCAGAGGATGACCAACGACCCAATTTTTGTAGGGTAGTAGTGGAGATGCCTTGGTTAGCCGCCGAAGTAGCGGCCCCTATTCTAAAAGAGTGCCCTGAGTATAGCTGAGGTGATAAGTGAAGTCTAGCGAGGATAACCTCGAAATGAGAGTTAAACCAAGTTTTAGATAACAGACCGTTACCTGGGGTAAGAAACAGGGGAGAAGTGGAGCACGTAATAGGTCTTAACCGTAGGAACTTAATCATGGATTGGAACGGGCAAAACCCAGAGTCTATGCGAGCCACAATAACAGAGAAAGCACCTCCGCATTTGGAGTGTTTGAGCCATAAGTCATAATGATTAGTATGAAAAGTCAAATCGGCAAAAGTGATGTCTATTTTAGAAGTGAAGGAATTAGACGAGGTAGTAAACTCGCCACATCTGAGAAAAGCATAGAAAGCTAATGAAAACACAGCCTCGAGCAAGACATCAACGTAAGGCGAGAAAACACCTGCTCTGAGTACGGTAAGCATCCTGTGCAATATAGGAAGCGTGATAGGCTGTCTACGGTCTGGAAGGTGAGGAGAAGATTTAGCAATACCTTTTAGCAGTAATTTGATGGCTGCATTGGAAAACAAACTAGATGCCGCAGGATATAGCATCTAATATTAAATTGAATGCCGGCAAGCAAACTACGAATATATGGAGGTAGCAAATAAAGGCACAAACTGTGTTCATGAGAACAGGTTTAAGAGGCATGCCAACAGTAACACAAAACAAAGCGAAAGTACTCCAAGCAAAATCGTATGTCTTTATAGTAGAAACTGCTAAACCCTTCCTCATATATGTTTTAGCTGCCTCCATATAATCTCCCACGTGGCTTTGCTTTAAGACAGCATCAGGGTGTGACATGAGGGCACCGTCATTGACACGGGACTGGCCTCTGGACAGATGTTCCGGAAAGCCTGGAATTTAAAGCGGGAAAGTCAATCAGCCAGAGTATTAAAATGACCTGGCACATGGCAGGCGGTGATAATAAAGTTGTGGGTGACGGCTGCCCAAGTGATGCTTCTCATGAAAGGCATGATATCTTTGGAAGAAGAGCGCCCTCTATTGATAATATCGACAACTGCTTGATTGTCGCACATGACGGAGATGCGCTTGCATTTCCAGTGCTGCCCCCAGACAAAGCAAGCCACGGCAACGGGGTAAATCTCATACAGTGCTGAGGAATTTTCAAACTTTGCAAAAGCGGGGGGCCAGGGTTCAGCAAACCACTGGCCTTGATAGAACCCCCCAAAACCCACAGATGGTGCGGCATCTGTGTAAAACTTCAAAGAGTCCGGGGAATTCACGAGATCATTGTAGAAGAATGTAACCCCATTCCAGTTATCGAGCAGACGAGACCAGAACCGTAGGTCAGAGCGACAGCCTTTATCCAGATACACTAGATCGTGCAACTTGCTCACGGAAGATGCCATGTCCAACAAGCGGGAGCTGAATGAGCATCCCTGCGGAATGACGCGCATGGCAAAATTAATTAAGATGCCCCAGCAGGGAGAGTAACTGCTGTTTTGTTATGTTTTGTTATCGAAGATTAATCTTTTCTTCCCTGAGTACTGCCGTGGCTACCCCTATAGGACTGGTGCGAAACACGGGGAATGGAGAGGACTTGAAGGGGCCAATGACGTACTATTTCTTAACCTCTTTCTCGATCAACTGAAAAACCGTATCTGGATAATTTACTGCTGACTGCAGATTCTTAGCCACATACGTTTCAGTAGGCATAGCAAGGACTCCAACACGGAAACCTTGTGACAAGCCCGTCAGCAGATCTACAAACACAGAGTCAGGATGAGAGGAAAGTTCAATCGACAGTGACTGGAGATTTATTGGTGTAGAGGGATGCTGTTTCAAAATGTTTTTGAACCACGATGTTTCCCTCCCTGTGGGGGAGGTCTGGCTGTGCGGCGGGGGCAGACTGACCGGGGATGAGCATCCTTGCAGTAGCTGCAGATGTGAAGATAACGACAGTTTTGGTATGTACACACGCTTTCTTTAAAGCTCATACAACTTTGCATGTACTTTTGATTAGGCACCTCACGCCCAGCGAACGTTGGCTGAACGCCGCTGAGGGACAAAGCGGGGCTAGGTGGCCCGAATTCCCGCACGAACCACAAGATACAGTTTGTGTGCCACCCGCGACCATGACCAGTAACTCGGTATCCAGCACAGACCAGTCCAACCGGGAGTTATACTGCATAATATACAGGGCGGCTTTACTCGAGAACGCCTTATGGTACTGGTAAAAGATGTTCCTCCCATATTTCAGCTGTAGCTCGCCGATCAGTGGCATGTAGGTGTCTAGCTCCTGTCTTCTGTCTGGGTATACCGCACATGTCACGTCCTGATATACCCCGAACGCTACCATAAACTGTCCGATTGATAGATCTCTGATTAGCCTTGGATCTGTCGATTTAAGCATCGCAACGATGTTACCACCGGAGGCTATGCTTGTATCACACTAGGGGGAGGGCAACATTATGCTTACCAAATTGATGTCTTTCCCCTGCAGGATTTTAGACCCAGGACGAGTAGTAATATTAGCTGCCTGTGGGATGTATGACCTACCCATTGGAGGAGCCGGTACTGCAGATGCCAGCAAATGTTGGGCTACTTCTATTTGTGAAGAAGTGGAGGCCTGGCTAAGCATGACGGCTGGTTGCCGCATGGCGTCCTGGGTGACGGTTATAGTATCTGATGCTGGCGCCGGAATTGCCGCGTTCCCCAGGGATTGCAGGCGAGCCTCGATGGTGTGCATGGAGCTCACCAGTGACTGCTGAGTGGAGATTACGGCGTTGTCTGTGTTAGCCAGGAGTTGCTGGTGGAGCAGGATTCCGAGACGTTGCCTCTTTCCTCTTCGCCTGTGGTGCTTGGGCTGAGCCGGTTTTCTTCGCTCTTTTCCGCACTGGTGCAGCTGGGGATCTACTAGATCGCTGCTAACTGTGAGCCTCATCAACTCACGGAGCTGGGATAGCGGAAGGCCTGGTGCTGGATTAATGCCACGACCTTCCAGCTGAGCCAAGAGGGCTTCTTGCTCGTCTGGGTGGGAGCCGCTACGCCGCCCAAGGTGAGTGCTTTTTCCGCCGGACGCCCGGCGGGCTGCATGCCGGCTCTGGCTGGCTATCGAGATTGTGACCTGCATCTCCTACAAAAGGATCATAATCGGAGTCCGACATACTCGGTACCAACAAAATGCTAAGCTGCAAGGGGTAAGCCACTGCTTAATGCTCTCGCATCTGCTTAATACTGAAATGACAACTGACAGCAGCAGAGAGGAGAACACTTTAAAGTTTGACAGCAACGATCTGATTGGCTTAAGGAAACTGTGTGCCGAATCTGGTTGGTTACTTAAAAGTGCACACCCCCAATCAGCTGATAGAGTAATTACAAGGAGAGGAGAGACAGAGATTACGAGTGAGTGTCTTCCTGACTGAACTTGCACTTGAGCTACATTTTCTCATTGCACAGCTACTGTCTTCCTCCGTTGCTCTGCTTCCAGTGCAGCTTGTTTTAAGTAGAGCTTTTATCCAATCAGATTTCACCCCTGTGTCTCTAGGTAAGAAGAGAGGCCCGAGGCCTGCAGACTCACAAGTGAATCCCTTTGCAGTTTAAGTGAATGGGGACGATATTGTTGATTGTCATAGTGTTCAACCAATCAGATCTTTAGTTTGACATGTTGGGCGTATTCTTTGACGTGCCAGAGCCTGCTAGCTGGCCTAGCCATACGTGATTGGTCAGTGGGCTAGCCTGACATGTTGGGCGGTGACAATCCCATAATCTGCTGCCTCTCTCGAGCGGACATTTTCAGCCCTCAAACGTATTAAAACCTATTCAAGAAATACAACTGGGGAGGCTCGACTGTCTTCACTGGCATCCATGAATCGAGAAGGACTTCTTACTGGAACTAAAACGCACGGATGTACTGAACAACCGTGAGATTAAACTCTTTATTAACTCAGGTAAGTTAAATGCGTTTGTTATTACATCTGCAGTAGCTTTAATATGCTTGTTTGTATATTATTATTTGTACAACTTGTTTTTATGAAGATTTTTGTTTGGTTTAATATGTGATAGGAACCATTGTTACGTCCAATGTTGCTCTAGGGACATATTTACCGTTGCCGGTGTTGCCAACTTGCCGACTTTCTCGCTAAATCTGGCGACTTTCCAAACCCTCATGGCGACTTTTTTTGTCAAAAGCTAATAGCGACAAATCTAGTGACTTTTTCTGGTGTTGTTAGAGACTTTGCTGGTGTTTTGACTGTCGTTAACGAGCAGCGGGTGCTGCCGTGAGCCCCTCCGCCCCGCACCAAAAGCACAAACAGGCAGTAACTCTCACAGAAGCCTCACGCAGCAGTCCTAGCTGCAGTCAGAGCAGAGAGGAGACGCAGTCTCTGCGTATTCTCGGCATTTAGTGTATTTATAGGTGTTGGCTTCATTTTTACATGAAACAAATAATAACAGTACCTGTGTTTCAGCTGCAGGACAGCAGTGAAGGCCCAGGTATAAAATGCATGGCCCGCCACTGTCGTTATGACATCACCCATTGAGAGACTTTAATAATAGCAACTATTCATTTTGTACTAAATGTAATAATGTGTAAACAAGTAAACAAGTGGAACTGAAATTCATTCTCAAGTGAATGAGTTATAAAAATGATTTAGAAAGAAACTATATAACGGCAACAATTACAGATGGTGTGTTTATGTGTTTCATAACTGGTTTCAAGCGTTCACTAAGGCCTGTGATGATAGTGTGCAGTTATATACCTTACGCCACCTTACACCACACTTGGAATTTATAGTTTTAATCCAGAATTTGGCCTTTGAAGTGGAATGTTCTGTGTTTTTCATAAAACTAAAAATTGTAGCTGATGCAATTGATTATTCTTCTTTTAAATCTTAACCTGCAGAACTCAGTGGGAGTCAGTGAGTATGTATATCAACAATGGCCAGATATTGTCATTAATCATTTTTTGGGGAAATGTATGTACGCTAAGAGTTATTCATCTACTAAGCAATCTTTATGAAGATCAGCAAACGTTTTTCTATCTTCACCATCTAATCCCCATGCCATTACGAAGTGAGTATCAATAACTGGTTGATGTGTTTTGCATACACATCAACATAGATTCCCCATTGAGTGATGACTGCAGTGACATATTCCGTGACAAGATATACAGGCTCTCAGCGGCTCCTGTGAAGCCACAGCGGATTTACCTGCCGTGCCACACAGAGGACACACAGTCAGCATTAACAACATTTAGGAGTTGGTGATTTGCTTCGGAGTTGGATTTATACAGTGCATATAACTGTGACTCTAGCCATTCTGATTTAACGTACTAACTTTTTTGCTTGTTGTTGATTGTGACTATATGTTTCTTGTTATTTTTAACTCTGTTATCTGGTTTGATTCAGTGCTTTCCAAATAGGTGTCAGTGCCTCAGTTAATGTCAAAACCAACCCTTAACTAAAAAAACAAGGAGTTTCAGCTGCATTGTCGACAGGATCCAGCTGTAGAATTCTTAATTCATCACACGATCTCTGCTACTGTCTATGGGCTGAATGGAAAACAGTACTTTTCCTCCGTATTTTAACCTCACCATGTTTGTGAACCTAGGCAACTACCGCTACCTGGCATTTGTGCTGTGTCTCCTGTTGTACGCTTTTATTATCTTAGCTAATCTTGTCATAATAGTGTTGATATCACGAGAGAAAACTTTACATGAGCCCATGTATATTTTTATCATGTGTCTTTCTATTAACTCTCTGTACGGCTCTGCTGGCTTCTTCTTCAGATTTCTGAGAGACCTTCTGTCTGATACTCATTTGATCCCACGCACAGCTTGTTTCGCTCAGATCTATGTCATTTACACCTATGCATCTTACGAGCTCACGCTGTTGGGCATCATGGCCTATGATCGTTACGTTGCTATATGTCAACCTTTAAATTACCACAACAAAATAACATCCAAGATGGTCTCCAAGTTGGTTGCCTTTGCATGGATTTATCCAGGCTTTTCTATTGCAGCCTGTGTTTATCTAGCCTCCAGACTTCCATTGTGTGGTAATAAGATACCGAAGGTTTTCTGTGCCAACTGGCCTGTTGTAAAATTGTCATGCGCCAGTACTGTGATTAATAACCTTGTCGGCATGCTTGTGTCCACAAGCACCGTCTTTCTTCCCCTGGCTTTTGTCATGTATACATATATACGAATAATTCTCATTTGTAGGAAACGCTCTTCAGAGTTCAAGAGCAAAGTCATACAAAACTGTCTGCCGCACATTGTTACATTCGTCAATTACTCCGTTACTGTGTTTTGTGATGTTGCTCTCAGCAGAATTGATCTTGAAGCGCTGAATCCATTTCTAGCAATAATTCTATCACTCGAGTTCGTTGTGATTCCTCCCATTGTGAATCCTCTTGTGTATGGCCTGAAGCTACCAAAAATTAGAAAATGTTTGTTAAATATGTTGTCATGCTCAGAAACTGAGAGAACAAACCACAAAAAATAAGAGTAGCGTGTGACGTTTCTATAAGTAAGTGGTCTGATCTATACTGAGGTTTTTCATCATCAATTTCAAATCTGCTGCAACAATGATGTGTTTCATCGTAAATTACTTTGTTTTAAATCAATGTGTAGAGATCTGTTTATAATGTTTTATGTTATGTTGTATTCAGTGTTGTAATTAAATCAAATATAAATATTCTTTCTGGCACTCTTGATTGACAGAAAAAGAGTTTGTGATGAAAAGTGGTCTTATTGTATGACATAATAGTGTCACCAGGAAAAATGGCATTGTGAACTTTGGAAAATGGGCATTTAAAAAAAAAGAAACATGATTTACATTACATAAAAGGTGACCGGAAATAAAGCCACTTATTATGAATAGATACAGGATGAAATAACAGTAAAAAATAATGAACCTTGAGAGTTTTGGAGTTTTTTAAGGTTTTAGTAGTTAATGGTTATATTGCATTTATTGTATGTTATCATAATTTATTTCAGAAGCTATTTTAAAAATGTTTTAAATATTAAACACACAATCTCGATATATTTTCTCCCATAAGTTTTGCATGAGTAGACTGTGCCACTTTGCATGCAAGTAATACTTTATAGGGATAGGGGAACAAAATAACGTGTAAATAACTGTGTTCTATCTCTTGACTACCAATCGAACTAGCTGTTTCAAAAAAGTTTGTCAGAACTTTTAAACAACAAATGAGCACTGAACCGGTCTAACTAAGACCCAGATTAACAGGGAATGTTATTGAATGAATTTTTTTTTTTTTTATATAACACGTAACTATATCAGTCTTGAGGAGCCTAATTATCTGTTGAACTACTAGAGCAAATCATGACTAAGATGTGAATAATTTTGCTTCTGCCTGCCATGATTGTGGCTGTAACTTGTTGGTTATCTCTTCTTGTCCACAAAAGAAGTTGTTTAAGGGTGACTCTTCTACACCTCATGTGTCACCTCATATGATATTCACATTGTCTGCATTCAGCTGATTCTCTGTATGGTGATTGTTTTTGTTCAACATGTCCAAGAGACAGAATCATATGAATGGACAAGGTGTGAACCACAACGCTGCCTTACATATGTCCTTGACAATGCCACACTGCGTGTAGTGAGAGAGGTTAACAGTAGAAGGGTCTCTTCCAGTCTACCTATTAGTTTGGGAGAAGTACTCACAAAAACATCCCACCAGGCATTTCATGGATGGGGCCTTTACTAGCCACACCATCCCCGAAGCACGCAAACAGCTGTTCAGTGCATCTGATGAGGGCTGTTGAACTCATTTCGTTTCCACATTTATGTTTAAAACATCAATTTGAATAGCTTCCCTGCTCCATCTCTCTATCAGTTTGGGGTCCTTGGCCTGAAAAATGTTGAAGACCCCTGGTTTATAAAGTATATAGTTTCACTGTCAACAAGGGCATCATTTCATCTGAGGTATACCTTTCCAAATGACAAAAAAGCTATATGAAACCCTCGCCCTATTTTTAGGCCTCTGCTGGAAAATTGCATATCCATATTAAAGAGAGTGCAGATCTATAACTACAAGGTCTATTTTAATAATTTTGATGGTATAATACAGGTAAAACTTGTGATACACTTGTTCAGATGTGTAAATATTGTGTATATGTTACTGGTTAATAGTGAATGAAGATGAAACACAGCTCAAATTGAAAAGTTTCAGGTTCACCTGAAAAAAAGCATTTGTATTGAAAATATTTATTTGAAATAATGCAGATCCAAGCCTAAAAATACACCACAGTCATAGCACAACATGTTTACAGTCTCCACAAACAAATTTTACTTATATTGAGTGAAGCAGGCCAGCATAAATGAGGTCTGAGTACGGACAGTCAAGCCAAATTCTCATTTTTGGAACCAGCTGTTGCGCTGCTCTATTCTAATTTTATATACTATATATTCACTTTTTATCACTAAGAGTGTTCAATACATCCTAATAAAGCAGTTTGGCATCATTTTGAGCTCCCATATCTCTCCTCCATGGAATTTTCTCCTCTCTGTCTGTGTCTCTGTAAGCCTTTGTAAGGCCTGTGATTGGCGGATTTCATCATGTGACACCTTGTTCAATGCGGAAGAGACTCATGAAAGCAGTAGGCGGGTTATTTAGTAGATTGAGAGACTTTTAGCCACTAAAAATCTCGATTTGCGAGGGACCAACACAGTCAATGATCAGATGCTCAAATGGTTGCTCGGCAACTGGAATAGGATACAAAGGAGCAGGCTTTATTGTTTTATTTGGTTTTCCAGTCAACTGACATACATGGCAAGTTTTAATGGAAGCATAAATGTCTCTTTTCAACAGAGGCCAGTAAAAGTGTCACCTAACTCTATCATAGGTTTTTCTTACGCCAAATTACCTGCAACTCCATCATGCAACTCCATTATCTAGTGATTTACAATGAGAATGAATGGGATATAGGATAATGTGATTCTTAATGTGGTACAAATTTAATTGATTGTTGGAGCTACATGTAATACTACAGCTTTCATAGCTTCCTGTACGTGTGTCCCTGTGGGACTCAACAGGCTCGCTACTGTCTGAAATTCAGACTCCCTCAGCATGATCTGTAACTTATTTTGAAGTGGGAGAGAAGGCAGAACGCTTAAAACGTTGCTTCTCACGAGGAGTTATAGACATACAAGATGAAATGTCTAAGTGACTGACTTGCTGTCTGAAGTACAGCAAGTCTTACACTAAAGGGCAAAACTATTTGCAAAGTTTCTTCCCTCATAAAACCCTCTCCCTGGGGAACCCATTTTCTCACCAACAGGCCATCTTGGAGAAAATAACCATGGGCTGAACTCTCCACCTCATCATCCTGGAGAACTCGGTTGTACAGAGCCTGAAGTGTGGTGTCACGTTTTTGCTCCTTCAGGAGGTCACTGCAAGACACAGGCAAGGGGAAAGCAGGCACAGGAAACAGACATTCTTTTCTTCTCTGAGGGTTCAGAACTGGAATCACCACTGGCTCGGCTCATAGCACGTGTCACTGTACAGGTGGGATGTATAGCAGAAGGTGTTTTGGAGGACTCCGGCTCTTCTACCTGGGAGGATAGAGTATCCACTGACACCTCAGGCCACACCCGATTGCCAGCCAGGTAATTTCCTAAGATGACCTGTACTCCCCCCATAGGCGACGAAGGGCGCACTCCCATGATCACATCACCTTGGACCAGATTTGATACTAGCATCAAATTATGCTGTGGCGCAGAAAAGACTGTCAAACCCATCCCTCGGACCGCAACACTGGAACCAGCATCTATTTTGGAATCTGCGTTGAATTTCTCTCCTGAAACAAACGATTCCAGAGCCCCTGAATCTCTTAATATTTTTACAGGTACTTTTATCTCACTTCCTACCAGTGAAACATAACCATCGGACAATGCAGCATAACCAGGGTCAATCTCCTGCTGAGCTGCGGAACCTGTCTGTTCTTGATCCAAAACTGTAACCTCAGTCACTGACTCTGACGAAGAAGGTGTTGTGTGTGCCTGCACGGCAGCAATGACACGGTCTCTTTCTTCAGCATTGAAAGACACAGCAGCCCCAGATAGTTTTGCTGGTAAAAACCCAGGCTTTAATTTTTCTTTTAACATTGGACACTCATTTCGCCAGTGACCCTTGCCAAAACAATAATTACAGACACGATTGGGGTCCATCCTTCCCCGTAAAACCCGGTCTGCTTTAACTGAACTGGTCCCTTCTGACCAAAACTTACTGGAGTTTTCTCCCACATTACTCTCTCGGAAGCCTAAATCTCCACGACCACGGTTCTCACCGAAATATCCTTTATCAGTCAGGACAAACTCATCTGCCAATCTAGCAGCATCTGTAACCTTGCTTATTTTCCTTTCCTGAATGTAGGTAACAACACGGTCAGACAAAGCATTTTTGAACTGTTCCAGCAAGATTAATTCTTCAAGGTCCTCCATAGTATTTACCTGTGAAGCAGCACACCAGCGACTGGTAGCAACCACTATCAGTAACACTCAAGGCTAAAAAAGCCTCCTGGGCCTTGCCAGTGAGCACACACTGAAGCAAAAGAGTACGCTCAGCATCCGACCAATTTCGTGCCTCTGCTAAACGTTCAAACAAAACAAAGAAAATGTCAGGGTCCCTTTCATTAAACTTTGGAACCAACCGTAGGTTAACAGCAACATCAAATGAGGGAAAAGCAGGAACAGGTAGTACTGACTCTCCTATCTTGTGTGGATCAGCCTGAAGCTTTCCTTCACTCATAAGCTCCAGCTTATATCGCTCCAACTCTAATTGTTGTCTTGCCTGAACATGTGCTAGTTCAGCCTCCCGAAGATGTGCATCTTGTCTTAACTTTTCTAACTCCAAAGTATTTTTATGTTCCTCTTGCATTTGTAGCAAGATAAGTTGTTTTTGTTGCTCAAATGTCAAACCAACTCCAAGTCCAGTCAAAACAGGAGCCATTTTGGAAACTTTGACTGACTCACTCACCCTGGGGGAAACTACCTCTGAAAATGTATCAATTTCTACAGGTGCCTTTGCAATCCCCACTATGACAGGCAACACTTTTTCCTCCAACAAGTGATCCTTTAATGTGGCCAACAATTTTACTTTATTCACCTTTTTAGGAAGTTCAACATTGTAATGGTCCGCTAATGTCAAGAGCTGATCCTTTGTGTAAGAATTCAACAAATCATCATTTGGAGACTGAACAAAGTCTTCAATGGAAGCCATTTTATCAGTTCACCTGCAACCCATTTAGGCACTTTTCCAACAAACCACAATTACAATTAATACAAAGTTTTTCAACCCAAAGCTAACGGATGACAGGCTGCTTTAAATAAGGAACCCAATTCCTCTGACTAACTGCCTAACCAGGTCTAGCTGAGTAACTCATCCCTAGTCTTCATGCAGGTTAGTGGCAGGATAAATTAAGCACAAAACCCAGTAACCCGGTTAACCTTCAGCAAGTTGAAAATCACCTAGACAGTCATGGAAGTGCCCCCGAGCCATTGCTCTAACCACGTACTGCACCAAAACAACAAAAAAAAAAAGAAAAGGGTCAATGAGAGACGGCCAGTGCCCCTCATTGCTTATGCCTATCAGGAAAAGGGTTCCAAATGACTCACAAGCCTGTACTACTAACTGCAGGTCAGAAAACACAATTTGACCAAAAAAATCTGTGTGGAAAACTCCCTTTAACAAAGTTACATTTAACAATTTTCCAGTACCTACTAACCTTTCCAAATCATCCCGGACGAGCCCCCATTTGTTACCACCTGGCTCAAGGCCGGCAACAAAAAGGGAGGCCACACAGAGATCTAACACAAAAACAGTTTATTTAGCTGCACAACTTCCGATTGCACAACTGATTAGGCTGGTGCAGCAGGCCCTGCTGAGCGAGAGAGACCATAGACTCCCAGAAGGCTGTCTTTTATTGCCTTCCTGGAGGCTCCAATCAGATCATTGGATGACTGGTGCAGGTAACTCCTCCCACCAGGAAACCCTGAGCAGGAACACAGCCAGCAGAGTGAGAGGGTCGTCACAGTAGGAACAGGGGAAAGCCGAACAAGTACAGAAGTTTGCTGCGGCCCAGCAGGAACAGCTGTCGAGCTTTGTTTAGTCGGCTGGAGCCTCTGACACAGCAACAGGCTTGAGGTCTGCCTTGCAGCTGAGTAGCGGAAACTCCCGGCTGATGGGAAGCTGACACTATGGGTACTCTGGGCCTGCCATGATTGTGGCTATAACTTGCTGGTTATTTCTTCTTCTCCACTAAGAAAGTAGTTTATTAATGCTGCGTTCACACCAAACGCGGCATGAATTATTCGCGCGAGTAGATTACATACAAAGTCTATGCACAGACGCGATGAGACCGGCACGGCGCGAATTTGCGATGGCGCAGCGCGATGGACGCGAATTCGCCCCAAACGCGTGAGTTGAAATTTTTCAACTTCTGCGAAATATTCGCGTTACGCCCCGGCGCGATAGCCTATCAGTGTTGAGTTGCTTCCCCTGTCATCACTGACTTCCTGCCATTGTTGAATCAGGAAATAAATACTGTAGCCGTCTGTGTTCACCCAGAGCTCTACGATACCTCATATCAATAGAGACCGGACCAAACTATGTGTGTGTAAACCATATGGTACAAACAATGAATAGACGCTGCCGTATTTACGTCTAGATGACGTTAGTCTGAGTGTTGGTGGAGCTGTTGTACAATGTTAGCATAGCCTAGCACCGCTCCATTGAGAAGACAAGTAGCCTACAAATCGGCATCATTACGTAGTTATTTCGGAGTCCCTTTTTGTCGGTTTATTGCCGTTAAATCACAGCCAAATCAGTTTATTTTGTGTTCACACAGCTGTAGTAAACAGCGACCTGTGGCTTGCTAGACACAGTGAATACAGCTCGATAAAATCCACGGAGCTCCTCTGAACAATATTATGAACCCAGACATGACGGCGTTTAGTTTCCCGGGATATCTATGACTTCCACAACACGTACTAAGCAGAAATATAGGTTATTTTTTCCATGGTTAATGGCGGACAGTTGAACGATAAGCCCCGCCCCCTCTCCGGCGCGATTCGCGCGAATGTACACAAATGGTCCCCGGCGAGACCTGCGGCGCGATTGACGCGAATATGCGGTGCGATGAATTCAAGCCGCGTTTGGTGTGAACACGGCATAAGGGTGACTCTTCTACACCTCATGTGTCACCTCTTATGCATATTCTCATTGTCTGCCTTCAGCTGATGCTCTGTACGGTGATTGTTTTTGTTCAACATGTCCAAGAGACAGAATCATATGAACGGACCAGGCGTCAACCATAATGCATTTTTTTCCAGCTGTGAAGATAATAGTTATTCAACTATTATGAATCCCTTGATGAAGTCAGCCATTTTACTGTTATTTTTTTAGTTTCACCATGGACAAAGAACTTTTTAAGATGACCTCAAAATACTGACAAATTTACAAAGAAATTGACACAATTTGTTTCCCCTTGTAAACTCTGTTTTCAGATGTATTCACCTGGCACAACATTTCTAACATTTAGTGACACTATATCTTTTCAGGTTAATGTGACGACTTTTGCCAGAAGTTAATGTGAACACCTTAGGCTCCTTTCCATCCTCAAATCCCCCAACTTTGGCGCCAAGCATCACTCCAGGGTTGTCTTTTGGAGTGGTGCACCAGTGCACGCAGGCCTACGGTCTCGCAAGTGCAGCTTTCGCATGAAGCATGCCAAGACAAGAACTAGGGGATCCACTAGGAGATCCTTTTTTCTTCACTGGGACCATTTCACTTCGCAATTAAGCATGCTAAACAAGCACGTCATTAGCAAGGCCAATGCTCAAGTGAGGGAATAGCATATCTGATAACAAAGCTAAACAAATATCCACTAGCTAAACTCAATGGCAGGAACTGTGGATAGTTAGCCTAAATCGCTAGTAAGGGTTCTGCTGTAGTCAGGTTTCAGAGTGAGGTGTAGATGAATTGAGGAGGAGAGACTGATTTGTTGTATCGAGTGAAAGGGAACAAAAATATAGGCTCGGACTCACGGTTCAGGTCTCAAATTCTGCAGTATTAGGCGGGTCAGGTCTGAAAGTTGCGGCTACAGTCCAAATTCTTGTCTCGTTTTTTGGCCTATGCAGGACCCTAGTTTGGATACAACAGCAAGCTACACAAAAAGGAGGACACTTTATCTGTCCAAGTGCCTCGCTCTTGCAATAGATTACATACGAGATACATATATGGTCAAAGCTATTGCAAATATGCGTATGATCTTTCTCTTGACTTCCGTTCGAAATAGCTGTTTTCACATGAATGTTACAATCTTCGGAACCCGCCATCCAAACTTCATATGAACTTTATTAATTCTGACTATTTCAACGACAAAAATTAATTCCATTTTCAATGTTCCTTTAGGTTTTATGTATTTTATGCATTGCTCATACAGTAGGTTGCGGCACGCTGAAACAAGGAAGAAACCTTTTTCTAAACATTGATTGGCTGGTTTGAATTCCCAGCTCATGTGTGACTGCAGTAAGACGAGATATTACTAACAGTAAGATGAGGGAGCAAACACTCTGTTAAGGTTGGATGTACATAACACAGGGCAAAAAGCAATTTTCTAACCATGATGCATAATTTTTCTCATGTAAGGTTGTTTTTTCTTTCAGGTTTAAGTGAAACAATGAACTACAGAGTTGTTCTCTTCTCTCTCATTTTAATTTCTTACTGTTTCATTGTGCTGGTAAATGTTGCTCTTATTGTCACCATCATCTTGGATAAGAACATGCATGAACCAATGTATATTCTATTGTGCACATTCTGCATGAATGGACTTTATGGGACAACAGGTTTCTACCCCAGGATTCTGTGGGATCTGTTGTCTCCCGTTCATGTGATCTCTTATACTGGATGCCTTGTTCAGGCTTTAGTGATACACTCATTTGTCTGCAGTGATATGTCTATTCTTGCAGTCATGGCATATGACAGATATGTGGCTATATGTCGACCCCTGGTGTACCACTCTATCATGTCAAAGCAAAGAATCTTAATGTTAGTATGTTTCTCCTGGTTAACACCTTTTTGCATTTCTGCGATGAATATTATTCTTACATCTAGATTAAAGCTATGCAGCCCATATATTGCCAAACTTTATTGTATGAATTGGATTATCGTTAAACTTGCTTGTTTCCCCACTGACACTATTGTTAACAACATAGTTGCATACATTACAATAATCATTTACATATTTCATGGTTTTTTAATAGTTTGGTCCTACGTGTATGTCATCAAAACTTGTGTAAATTCTTTAGAAAACAGAGCCAAGTTCATGCAGACATGTCTGCCACATTTAACCTCCTTGCTCATTTTTCTTGTGGCTATACTGTTTGATGTCTTTAATGAGCGATTTGGTCCAAATCTCCCGCCAACCATTCAAAATGTTATTGCAATAGAACTTTTTATCTTACCTCCCATTATGAATCCTCTTATTTATGGTTTTAAATTGACCAAAATTAGGAACAGAATTCTAGGTATTACTTGTAAAATTCAAAGATAAGGAAACTCAAAGGCATGTAATAATGCACTCATATTATTATTGTATATGATTTTTTGTACTTTGAAATATGAACTTTGCATATGGCATACTTCTTTTTCCAGATTTACATAATCTGCCTTTCACTAATGTTTTAGGTTAGTTTACAGATTTGATTATTTGTGTGCACCTCCCAGATGATCCTTGTAAATTAAATTGTTTGCTTAAATATCTTTTGTTTTGCATTGAAAGCTTTTCGGATGTTCACTTACTTGTCTGCCTCATTGCAGTTAGAAGTTAAATGACTGAAAATATAAAACCTGAAACTTGTCATTATATTTTCAGCATACTTCTCAGTGGCTTTGCTTTTGAGACTGTTCATACACAAAGGTCAAAAGACTGATATGCCAAAGTACAAAGAATGTGAACTTAGATCATAATATTCAGCCTTTGAAACATGACACAGGTGAACTTGCTATCTGGAACAAAAACAAATGTATATGACACGAAGGCCAAAGGCAGAGGAGTAACCTGTACCTTACATGGGCTGCATAATAACATGCAAAGTACATTATCTGCTTTTACCTAATGGTTCAATGTATATTTTTATATTATTTGTGTGCATATCTTATGATCCTTGTACAGGAGATCAATCTATTTGGCCTTAATATCGTTGCACCTTTTAAGCTTTGTTGACTCACTTAAGGCGGTAATTTTTCCATGTTGAAATTGATGTTGATATTATAAATTTGCATTACTTATTTTCAGCTAATTAAAAGGAGCAACTAATTTTATTGTCTACTTTACAAAATATATATACAAGCATATAATTACATTATATATTTTATGTAGATTATTTACCATAACTCCCATTGCTTTAAAAATCTTTTCATGTACATTTGACATTTTCAAAAACGGTTCTGTTACACGCCTTGCTTGCGTTAGTGAGACCTTGTTAAATTCAACTTTCAGTAATCTCAGAAGGTTTGTGTGACTTAATTGTGCCATGTGTACAACTCGATACAGATATCACAACATTGACAGTGACACCTTTCTCTTCATTTCCTTCACATAAAAATGCAATAATATAATTTTTTTTCCGTCAAAAAATGTATACATCCTTCTTCTGCTAACCACCCAATCTTAAGTAGTTTTCCAGTTCAGTATTTCTAGTTTGGTCTCTTATTTGCAGCAGAGTTGAAGAATCAGCTAGATCAGCTGATACGGTGTCTTCATCCCCCTCAGTGGTGAAAATCAGCCCAGTTTTTTAACTGGTGCAACTATTGTTGCTGAGCTGTCAGGTGGAAGTGTGTAGTCTGTCTCTAGCACTTCCTTTTCAATCACCTATATCACCATGCAAGTTTTTAAGAAGGAAAGCTTGGATTGGTTGAGGTCCACTGTGTAGTCTTCCATGTCTTTAGGCCACGAATCTATGCAACTATGATCATCAAATATGACACAGTGATCACCTCAAAAAGCAAGAAATATGACAGCAAGCAAATGTTTGCCAAAATTAGGCTTACTGCGATGGCCTAGGAGGCATCAATCATAGGCTTATCGGCAAAATATGTCTTACCTGTTTGAAATACGTTTTTGTTTGTCATGTTCATTTTGTCTTTGTCAAATATAGATAACAATTAAAGCTTTAAGCAGCATTGATCAGGCCCTTGCACCTTTGCGCACATCGAGGGTACTGGCTGGACTCTGGTTGATGCGGCCATGCATTTGTGTGACCATCAGACACTGCATCCACGAGTTAGACATTATTGCCTGCGTGGACCAGCGATGTAGCCAGGTCTTTTTGCCAGGTCTTAAGCCTTGAATGTTTTGAGTGGAGCTCTGAATACAATCATAAATGTAAGCCTTTAAAGATCAACAAAAAACAGAATGTATGTGAATGTGCTTTAGTGTTTGTCACATAACAGACTGTCATGTAAATGCAGGTCTCAAAACCGACTGTTTGTTTGTGCAGGTAGCTCTGACAATCACTCCCGAGTGACTCAAAGTGGGAAGAGTCGAGGAGAATTGGCAGAATGTATAGTTCCATGTTCCATTCTCTTTGTAGAGAAATAAGTTGAAGCCAAAACGTGAGCCAATGTAGTATAATCTATATAATATGACTGCGTGCAGTTTGATTTTATTTCACAAACTTTATGTTGCATTAAATTACTTTCCATTACGTCCTGGCTCCAAACCGAACAAAAGCAATTTACTGTACTTGTTGTGAATTCTTTACGGACAGAGACGATAAAGTTAAGGCGCTTTTATTCTGAAACTGTATTTTGACGTTGCGAACTGTTTCCGCTTCCGGTTGCGCTAATCGTAAGGTAAGGCAAGGCAAGTTTATTTGTACAGCACATTTCAACAACAAGGTAATTCAAAGTGCTTCACATAAAACCATTAAAAGCATCAACACATAAGGCAAAAGTAAAGGAGATTTAAAAGCAATTGACAACATTCATTGAAACATTAAAAACAGTCATAAAAACAATAGAAAGCAGTGTAAGAAATAAAATACAGTAGTAAAATGCAGAAATTGATTAATATCCTTGAATCTGATTCAATTAAAGGCAGCAGCAAACAGAAAAGTCTTCAATCTTGATTTAAAGGAGCTGAGGGTCTCAGCAGACCTGCAGCTTTCTGGGACTTTGTTCCAGATATGTGGAGCAGAAAAACTGAACGCTGTTTCTCCATGTTTAGTTCTGACTCTGGGAACAGAAAGTAGACCAGTCCCAGACGACCTAAGGGGTCGGGATGGTTCATAAGGTAGCAGCAGATCAGAAATGTATTTTGGCTCTAAACCATTTAGTGCTTTATAAACCAACAGCAGGATTTTAAAGTCAATTATTTGTTGGACAGGAGGCCAGTGCAAAGACCTCAGAACTGGAGTGATGTGATCCACTTTCTTGGTCTTAGTGAGGACTCGAGCTGCAGCGTTCTGAATCAGCTGCACCTTTCTGATTGACTTTTTACAGAGACCTGTAAACACACCATTACAGTAGTCGAGTCTACTGAAGATAAATGCATGGACAAGTTTTTCCAAATCCTGTTGAGACATAAGTCCTCTAATCCTTGATATATTCTTCAGGTGATAGTAGGCTGATTTTGTAATTGTCTTGATATGGCTGTTCAGGTTGAGGTCTGAATCCATAACTACACCTAGATTTGCTTAGTTTGTGGTTTTTAACATCAGTGATTGAAGCTGAGCACTGACTTTCAATCGTTCGTCCTTGGTACCAAAAGCAATTACCTCTATTTTATCTTTGTTTAATTGAAGAACTATCTGGCACATCCAGTTGTTGATTTGTTCAATGCATTTATCCAGCCCTTGTATGGGATTATAGTCCCCTGGTGATATAGTTATGTCGATTTGTGTGTCGTCTGCATAATTATAGCACACGTTGTTGTTTTCCATAATCTGAGCTAGTGGAAGCGTGTAGATGTTGAACAGAAGAGGCCCCAGTATTGAACCCTGGGGAACACCACATGTCATTTTAGTCAGCTCTGATGTGTAATTAGCTACAGACAGAAAGTATTCTCGGTCCTTCAAGTAGGATTCTGTTGGGAACGTAGAGGAGCGTGTTTGGTTATCAGCATCTAAGAAACTAAATTCTTGACATCAATAGAATTATTAATGTCAGTAACAATTATTAATGATTATTAATAATAACGGGGCACCACCCTGCGAACAGGGACCAATAACCAAACAATAAAACTAAGTCTCATAATTAGCGTTCACTCATAATGTCAATAGTCTGAGTACTATTACACATTCAGAGTGAAAGTGAAGGTTTAAGTTCGAGCACAGGCCACTACATCCAGTTATTATTACACACATATGCACAAGTAATCACAGACGACTGCTCTTTAAAATATAACAGAGTTTATTAAATAAAATAATAAATGATCAAATCAAGTAATATCAAAATCAACAAACACTATCATACAATTATATGTCTAATACCTAAAGTCAAATGAATAAAGTGGGGTAAGGATATGTATATAGATATATGTACATGTGTGAGTGTGTGGAAACAAAGGGGGGGGGGGGGGGGGGGCCTACTCAAACAGTGATGGTACGTACCCTAAAAAGGGGCGTGTGAGCCTACAAGCAAAGATGGCGGAGTCTATTGACCCGCGACAAGATAGCTGAGAGATGGCTACGTGTAACCACGTGGGACGGCACACAATGTGGGTTGAGACAATAGATTACGCGACCACGTGTCTGAGAGGTTCACCCAAAATCAGTGAATCTAACTATGTGTGTGCGGGTTAGTAGGAAGAGGGAGAGAGGGAGAGAGAGAGCGAGAGAGCGAGAGAGAGAGAGAGAGAGGGAGAGAGGAGCTCTGAGCGCGGTGCTCGCAGTGAGAATGTGAGGAACAGCTGATCACTCGTAAACTCTGCTGTCGGATTCTGAACCGACCGGTCACGCTTGTACGGTGATAGTTGCGGTTCTAGATCTCACTCACAGAGCCGATTTAAAGAAGAGAGAATAAAACCAAAAACAAAATAAAAGAATCCCCAAAACAAACAGATCTTTATCACTGTGGTGAAACGCGAGTTTGTCTCCCTATCACCCCGAAACTCGGTCGGCCAGACGAGAGTCGGCCACCGTAGTTTTAGTTTTTAAAGTGATAGAATCACAAGCTCCACATCCACTAACAGCGACGGATCAAATGCGAACGGTTACAGCAGAAAATACACAATATAACGGGACTCCGTGGTCCGCGATGCTTGCACAATAACACGTTATAACACGACAGTAACTTAATGTAACAAGATACAGGAATAACAACGATATAACGAATAGGCTAAATTAAGCTAATGCTATGCTAAGCTAAGCTAGGCCCAGATACCAGTAACTCTTACTTGTAGAAGCTTCGTTCGGTAGGGTACGTTTCCCGTGGTGGGGATCACTCGGTCCTCGAGTAGCCGCTGGCTCTCGGTGGCGCGGCCTCGGGGCTGGCTGGCGCAGACTCGGCCTCCTCGCTGCAGAGAGGGGCTTTTTAACTTCGGCTGAGGGACGAGGTTTGGGTCGTCCTTCCCGGAAATCTTCGGCGAGGAACGATTGTTACCTTCTGCCGGCGGTGTGTACACAAAAAGGGTGGGAGAACGGGGCATAGAAGTTATCCGTTCTCGCACTACAGGATCCAAAACTCAAAATAAAACACAGTCTGTTCGACCAGCGAATGTTACATGTGACCTGATAGGATTTGATGAGGCCGCGGTTCCTCGTGGATCTTCTTGTCCCCTGGACGAGTCCGGAGTGAAGAGGCCTTGTGGACCTCCTGACACCAGCGCGTGTCCGGGGTGAAGAGAGCCTTGTGGATCTCCTTACACCAGCGGTGTCTGGACGGAAGAGAGCGAATGGCGTTTCCTGCTCGCTTATAAACCAGGTCTCGAACAGTGGGGGGCCATTTCTTGGCCAATGAGGGGCCAGGATCAGGTTTTGGCTGTGCTGGGAGGTGTAGTCATTCATCTTGGAGTTTCCATCAGACGTTGTATGACAGGACGGAGCATGGGTGCTTCTAGACTAGGGCCAGATCCCAACAATTCAAACCAGTTAAGTGCTGTGCCAGAGAGTCCCACCCAGATTTTTAGTCTTTCTAGTAGTATGTTATCGTCGACTGTGTCGAATGCAGCACTGAGATCCAGTAATACTAAGACTGAACTTCTGCCATTGTCTGTGTTTAAGTGGATGTCGTTGAAAACCTTAACAAGAGCAGTTTCAGTACTGTGGTGCTGTCGAAAGCCTGACTGGAAGACATCAAAACTGTTATTTACGGCCAAGAAGTTGTTCAGCTGTTGAAAAAACGCTTTTTCAATTATTTTACTTAAAAATGGGAGGTTTGATATTGGCCTATAATTTTTCATTATTGTGGAGTCTAAATTAGCCTTCTTTAGGAGTGGTTTAATAACTGCAGTTTTTAGGGCTTGTGGGAAGACACCTGAGAGAAGAGATGTGTTTACGATTTGTAAAAGATCAGTGGTCATGCAGTTTGAAATATTTTTGAAAAAGCGTGTTGGTAGAATATCCAAGCAGCAGGAGGATGACTTCAGATAATATATAATGTCTTCTAGGCTTCTACGGTCGATTGAATGAAATTGTGTCATATTTGAATGGATGTTATTCAGAGATGGGGACAACACATATCCTGTGGTTGGTGTGGAGGCACTGACTGCTTGTCTAATTTTCTGAATTTTCTCAGTAAAAAAGGAGGCAAATTGATTACATGTCCAGGTGGATTGGAGCTCAGCAGCTACTGACACTGGAGGGTTTGTTAGCCTGTCGACGGTAGCAAATAAGGCACGTGTATTGTTATTGTTTTTGGTTATGATGTCAGAGAAGAAGGACTGCCTTGCATTTCTAAGTTCCAAATTATAATTGCGAAGTCTCTCTTTATAGATGTCACAATGAACCTGGAGATTTGTTTTTCGCCACCTGCGTTCAGCTTTCCGACACTCTCTTTTCTCTATTCTGACCAGCGTAGCATTTCTCCAAGGAGATCTTTGCTTACCCGACACAACCTTCACTTTAGTGGGTGCAATGGCATCAATAACATTTGAAGCTATCTACAAGCTCATTGACTGAGATGCAAGAGAGGGCTGGTGTGGAGGAGAACTTCTGAATAAATCGTAGATCCTACGTGAATCGTAGATCCTACGTAGGACCAACAGTACAGTCAGATCGAGTCATTGATGATGTAAGTCATCGAACTGTAACTTTGGGCCTATGTGGCGTAACTGTTCCGTTTATAGTTTTACTTATGTTCTTAAGTGCATTTACTGTCAGTAAGTGTTTGTCATATAATTAGCCGTTCAAATAATAGTCCAAAGTTGAGCTAAGTGGCTAACCTGGCTAGCGAGCCTGTATTCCTGTGAATGTATGTGTATTTGCTTTAGTTAAGGGTTTACTATTGCTAATACTTCGGTCATGTAATTCGTTTTCTGTGTTTATTTCAGAAACTCATTCAACATCGTTCAACATCTGTAAAAATCTTTCACCACACTATAACACTGTATGCCAGACTGAATACAGTAACGTATGGAACAAACAGATGTCTGCGTGTTCTCTGACCGGAACCCTGTAGTGGTCAATAATCATCTTTACCCCAGTCTCTCAGGGGTCGAATCCCCAACAGTACTATTAATGAAAACTCCACGTACAACCGCGATTTGAAAACTATTGTTATTCAGTTTTTGCTCTCCAAACATCTGATTTTGCACATATTTAGATCAAAGAAGTATTTTGTTCTGGCGTGCCCACGAATCCCTTTAATAAGTTAAGTGTTTGGACTGCTGTATTCATAGAATCCTGCTTACAGCCATGGTTGCCAGTAGGTGGTGCTATGATTATAAGTTAATATTGGCATGCAGAAGCCCTCAAAGCATGACTTTTATCAAGCATGTCCAGATTGGGACAGTTTTGACAAAGTACAGTTAAATTACTACAGCTTGATGGCGAACCATGTGAAACACCATTCCATGAAACCTCAAGCTTTTGATAACTTTTAATCACCAAGGTCTTTGGATTGCACTGGCCAAATTTGAAGTTGATCAGATAAATTCCCTAGGAGGAGTTCGTTAAAGTACAGTGCCTGGAAATGACAAAAGAAACATGAGAAATTCACACAAAATTAAAAATGGCCGACTTCAGGTTGGTCTTGGAGCATGGACCCATGTGACTTTCTTTTAAGTACATGTGATACATGTACTTACCAAATTTGGTATGACCAGGTGAAACGTACAGCGAGGGCTGCATCGATGAAATTGGTAAGGGGCACTATCGAGCCGACTTGCCACTTGATAACAAAATTTAAGACTTTAAATGTGTGTTTTCTTTTTTGAGGATTTTTTGCCCCACAAAAACACCTTCGTTTTTCATGGTGAAGAATGAGTCGCCACAGCAACACCGTTCCATGAAACAACAAACCGTTGATAAGTTTTCATCACAAAGGTCTTTACATTGTAGGCTACTAACACATTTTGAAGTTCACCCGATTATTTCCCGAGGGGGAGTTCGTTAAAGTACAGCACCTGGAAATGGCAAAAAAAACACAAGAAATGTATACAAAATGAAAAATGGCACACTTTCGGTTGGGTTTAAAGCATGGCCCCAATAGATTATTTTTTGAAGTCTACATGTGAAACATATTGCGAGGGCTGTTTTATCGAAATTTTGTCAGGGCCCCTTTGCCACTCCCAAGCATCACAACATCAGTTAACTACATTTTTGTCTTTAAATGTGTGAGCCAAGTTTAGTTATGTTTTGGGCATTTTTAACCCCTCAAAAGCACCTTCATTTTTCATGGCGAATAATGTATCATCACGGCAACAGCATTGCACAAAAGGTCAAAAGCTGGTGGGCTGACATTATGAACATCTTACATTTGAGGAGAACAAATCTGAAGACGATCTGATCAACCTACAAGGAGTAGCAAGCCAAAAGTCCTCAGCCCTCCACTCCACCGTCGCAGAAAAGATTTCTCTTCCGATCGCTCCACCTCTCACCACGCTTATCATTGGCGACTCGATCATGAGGAACATGAGGAGAAAAGCTGCAGCTACCTTCTGCTTTCCGGGCGCTAAGATAACTGACATCCTGGAAAAATTCCCCAGCATCTTGGCCAAACACCCACTTGCCCAGGACATGGTCGTGCATGTGGGATGCAATAACATTTCCAACCAGTCCTCTGAATTACTGAAACAGGATTTCAGCATTGTCCTGGACTCCCTTGCGGTCCACGGTAAACGGGTCTTTATCGGTGGACCCATCCCCCCACACAACCGCGGTGTGGGTCGGTTCAGCCGCTTGCTGAATCTACATATGTGGCTGAAGTCAATCTCTGCAGCCCGAAACGTGGCTTTTATTGATAATTTTAATATTTTCTGGAAACGCCCTGATGGCGTCCACCCAACTGATCTGGGGTCACGCACTCTATCCGACAATATTTTCTACACCATCTTGACTTCACCGTCGCATTGACTACCCCACATCTCATTTCCTCACCTGGTAGCCTGTCAATGCAAGCCCTCCCCTCCCTCCCCTACAAGCAACACTAGCTCCCCCTGAGCGCTTGGAGGGTCTCCTACAAGCAACAATAGCTCCCCCTGGCGGCTTGGAGGGTCTCCTACTTCTCCGTAGTCTCCACCGTAACTTCCACTCCACGACCCATGAACATTCCCATCAGAATTACAGACTCGTGCTCGCGCCCTACTTATGGTCGGGTTCGCCGTGTTGCACGAGTGATCCATCCTATCGCACATACCCCCAAAGCTTCCTGTGCTGATGACAACACAGTGTCTTCCCCCATTAAAATGTGTCTGATTAATACACGCTCTGTTGCAAACAAGGCTCACATTTTGAATTACATGTTCACAAGTCATAATGTGGCTTTTTTATTTCTGACTGAAACCTGGCAACGGAATATGGAATGTTCACAGACTTTCTTACCTCTATTATCAAGCTAGATAAAGTGCTTCTCGTTGGTGATTTTAATCTGCATATCAATGATGCCACAGATTGTACAGCCACTGAGTTTCTTAATATTACTGGACCTTGTGTTCTCTCCGGGTCTTGATATTGATCATACCTGTTGTGAGGACCTACTGATCAGTAATCATAAATGTATTTTCTTTGATCTTTCTGTAAATGCTGACCCCTTGTGTCTGAAACGAACATTCCATTCCCGCATTATAACTCAGAGTACAGCTGATCAGTTCTCAATGCACTTTTGCTGTGATGGTAATACAAATCACAATGGTGTTGAATTTTTAATACTGTCTTTTAATGAACATTGCACCATATTGCTGGATGAAGTGGCACCTCTTAAGGAAAGGACCAGGGCTGCCGACAACACTTCTCCGTGGATGACAGATGCTGTCTGCAGCCTGAGACAGAAGTGACGCAGGACAGATCGGCTCTGGAAAGCCACTGGGCTAGAAGTGCATCGTACATATCTCAAAGACCTCAGACTTTATTTTAATGCTGTAGTAAAGGAAGCTAGAACTGCTTATTTTGCCAACTTAATTTCTTCGTCAAAGAGAAATCCCAAAATTGAGTTTGACACAATTAATAGAATTGTTTCACCGTCTGTCTGTACATTACCATGCTCTTCTGTTGACGATTGTTACAAGTTCCTTACCTATTTTTTTGATAAGGTAATAGCTAGGTATAGCTATTAGAGA
Source organism: Anarhichas minor (assembly GCF_050575085.1). Taxonomy (NCBI): domain Eukaryota; kingdom Metazoa; phylum Chordata; class Actinopteri; order Perciformes; family Anarhichadidae; genus Anarhichas; species Anarhichas minor. Next base: position 128,529 of record NW_027466533.1, on the reverse strand, counting down.
GGATGTTATACCATCCTCTCTATTTCAGGAAGTTCTGCCAATTCAGGCCCTCCTGTAACATCTATTGTTAATTCATCATTGTCTACAGGAATTGTCCCCTCCTATTTTCAGCATGCCACTATCCAGCCTATATTAAAGAAACCCAATCTAGATCCGGCTTTGCCCATGAACTATAGGCCCATATTAAAACTGCCTTTCCTTTCAAAAATCTTAGAGAAGGTGGTGGCCAACCAACTTACTGCTGCACTGGAGAGGCACAATATGTATGATAAATTTCAGTCTGGATTTCGTAAACAAAACTCTACTGAAACCGCTCTCCAAATTCAAATGATATTCTCATGTCTTCCGATACAGGTGACTGCTCTGTGTTAATACTTCTGGACCTCAGTTTTGCGTTCGACACTGTAGACCATAACATCTTGATTAAGAGGCTACGTGACTGGGTGGGCATATCTGGCATAGCGTTAGACTGGTTTACATCTTACCTCGCTGACAGAAGTTTGAATGTCTCTGTGGGTGATTTTGTGTCTGTTACCTCTCTACTGTCTTGTGGTGTACCGCAAGGCTCGGTTCTGGGGCCTCTGTTATTTTCCCTATATTTGTTGCCTTTGGGACCGATTATAAAAAATGATAATGTGTCCTATCATTTATATGCAGATGACATACAACTCCATCTGTCATTCAAACCCAGTAAGGCTTTTGCATGAACTAGGCTCCTGGACTGTGTAAATGCTATGAGAGACTGGACGGCAGAAAACTGCTTACAACTTAACGACACCAAGACGGAGGTTCTAGTTATTGCACCAGATGAGTTTGTCCCTACAATCAAGCTGAGTATTGATCCACTCTCCACTGCTGCCCATTTCAACCTGCGCAATCATGGGGTTATTTTTGATCGATCCATGTTGTTTGATTCCCATGTTAAGCAGCTGTCCAGATCATGTTTCTTCCACCGAAGAAATATCAGTAAACTGTGTAACGTGCGACGAGCTGCCGCACGCTTTCTAAAAATAAAAGTTAATTAATGAAATAGGAGGCCTTTTGTTTGAAACGAACAAAAGTGAAACGAGGATCCTTCAGTAGTGTGTGCGCGAACTGAGAGGACCTCGCCGGCGACGGGCAGACCCGAGCTGCCGCCGGGGTGACCACGGGACTCGTGCCCCGATGTCCGGTCGCCCCCTGTGAGTGCCCCTGGTGCAGCAAGAGACTGCGTGAAGGGGGAGAGAGGCAGAGGATCAGTTCTCTATATGACTCACTCACCTGACCTGAGGGAGAGTGGCTCCCGCGCACGTCTCCCTAATTTGCCTCGATCGCCTCCGCTTAAGAGAAACTTATACCGGTAGCCATTGCACCAAATAGTAATAAATCACCAACAAAAGCACAATCGATAGCTCGTTTGCTTTCTTCTCCGAATTGCCAAACATTGATATACTAAATAGTATAATCTGTCGCTTGAATAGCCGTCGGTTTTATAAAATCTTTAAAAATTGTATTTCCCTGCTCAGAGCCCAACAGTTATAAAGCTCTTTCAAACTCACGGTCGTTCTTTGGGACCGGTTTGAAGCGGGACTTCCCCGGGTCTCTCTTAACTTTAGAAACGGACGTTAGTATGTGTAGGTGTGTGTGCATAAAGTATGCATCAGTCGTGTGCCGTGCTGGAGGTCCGTCAACTTACCACAGGGGCTGGGAGATTCCCCCCTTAGAGGAGACCTCTTCTCTCTGAGTTGCCGAAAAAAGTTAAATTGTTATTTATTTCTGTCCAATTCAAAGTATATTCTTTTGGTCCAAATGCAGAGAAAAATCGATTAACAAAAAGATATAAAAGAAAAATCGAAAAAGAATTTAAAAAAACCCTGTACTCAGTGAGCAAGTTGTTTTCAAATGTCCGGAGATTTGTAAGAATTTAAAGTTGAACCCCACGCAGGTACAGACCTGGTGGACTTCTCCCCAACTACTGCCTCGATCCTTTAAAATCAAGAATATTTATACTCTCACAACACCGGGGGAAAGTTCCACCTGCACTCGAGAGACTGGGGACCAAGAGGGGAACTGCACTCGAGAGACTGGGGACCAAGAGGGGAACTGCACTCGAGAGACTGGGGACCAAGAGGGGAACTGCACTCGAGAGACTGGGGACCAAGAGGGGAACTGCACTCGAGAGACTGGGGACCAAGGGGCTGGAGATCAGACGGGGAACAGGTCTCCAGGGGCTGGAGATCAGACGGGGAACAGGTCTCCAGGGGCTGGAGATCAGACGGGGAACAGGCGGCGGCGGCTGGAGGTCGCTGCGGCACGGAGGCTGGAGGTCGGTGCGGCACGGCGACGGCCGGGACTGGAGGTCGCTGCGGCACGGCGACGGCCGGGACTGGAGGTCGCTGCCATTCGGAGATGGCGGCAGCCGGGACTGGAGGTCGGCCGGACCACCAACAGGACACGGGGAGCTGGAGTCGGTCGGACCGCCGACAGGACAAGGGGAGCTGGAGTTAGCTGCGGCCCAGCGGGAGCGGGGGATCGCTGCGGCCCAGCGGGAGCGGGGGATCGCTGCGGCCCAGCGGGAGTCTGACCCTTCCTCTGTCTCCTTCGAGGGTTGAGCTGGTTGTCCATCAGGTCGCGGTTCGCCTTCTGGACACTCCGAGGCCCACCAAAAGCCAGGCGGGTTCCCCTGAACTGCTCGTACCACTCAGGGGAACGGCACTCCCAACCGTGGTCTGCTGAGTCCATTGTTGGCCAGATCATTCTGTCACGGGACATAATGAGGACTCAAATGCGGACAGTCAGAGTAGTGAACAAAAGGGTTTTAATAACTCACGAAACAAAAACAGGTAATCCAAGGACGAGACAAGGGGGGAAATCCGGCAGGACAAGGCAGGGCAAAAACAGGGCAGACAGACTGGGAAACCGGGAACAGGAAGAGCAAAACGGGCGGGTAGGTAGGAAACAAAACAATGCTCTGGCAGTGAGTGAGTGAAAGACAGGGGTTTAAATAGTGACTAGAACAGGTGAGGAGAGTTGTGCTGATGAGGGAGAGTGTGACTGGCAGGTGCACTGAATCAACTGATTAGGGACAGGTGAAGGAAGTGAGGAGCTACAGAAAACCACACACAAAACACCCAAGGCAAAGCCTGATTGTGACAAAAAATGTGTGTGCAGGTATGCGGTCATCCTGCTAGGTCAAGGGCTAATGATTGACAAGCTTCCAGGGTTAATGCAGAATGCAAACATCAGCAGATGTTGAATCCTGTGTGAAACTATGTGTAAGGTTGTGAAAACATCACGTCACCTTCATCTGTCACCAGGAAAGTAGGACACAGAACTGGGTCACAAATCTGGGTCACAAAAGTAGGTCATAAACCCAATCACCTAGTCACCTGGACAGCCCCTTCAAGCCCTGCGAATGTGAGTGTGTGTGTGTGTGTGTGTCTTATCTGCACATCCGTGCAGCAGGCGTCATCATACAAGAGACACAGAGCCCTATGCCTCTCTAAGTTACATTTTTGTTTTTCTAAATTTTTTATTCGTTGTTTTGCTGAGCAGCAGTACGGTGCTTGTTAACACCTAATAACCAGGGCATTCCGTGTAGAAGGCATTCACAATTTCACAAAACACTCCAACATGTCTAACAACTGAGATCTGTAGTATCAACAGCTGAACTAGAGATGATTATACACGCCTTTATCTCTTCACGCATTGACTACTGTAACACACTTTTCTTGTCACTCAGTGTATCTGCTCTCAACCATTTACAGGTAATCTAAAATGCTGCCGCCAGATTACTCACTAGGACAAATCGACGCTCTCACATCACCCCCATACTCCGATCTCTTCACTGGCTCCCTGTAGCATTTAGGATCCACTTTAAAATTCTCACCCTCACTTACAGAGCACTACACGGTCAGACTCCTACATACAGTATGGGACTGAACTAATTCACCCGCCCGCGCTCTCAGGTCAAACATGTTAAATTATCTGTCGGTCCCACACGCTCGCCTTAAGACCCGTGGTGACCGAGCCTTTGTGGCAGTATCACCAAAGCTGTGGAATGCTCTGCCTCCACCCCTACAGTTTGCATTGTCTGTGAACTAATTCAAAAATCAGCTCAAGACACACCTGCTTAGACTGCCATTTGGGTAACAACTCATGTCTTAGGCCCGCTTTTAAACACTGTTTTACGTTTGTACTTTCTGTTTTTGTGCATTTTAATGTAAATTATTGGCCCTTATATGGTCACATTGTGTTTTTTTGTTTGAAATTCTGCTTATGTTAAGCACTTTGTGACTAATGTCTGTGAAAAGCGATTTATAAATACATTTTACTTACTTACTTAAGCTAACCCAGCTAGGACCTGAGGCTACTCCATTACCCAGCCTACTGCTGGCTGATGTTCGATTGCAAAAAATAAGACGGATGAAGGCAGAGGGAGGTCAGTGTCTGTTGAGCCCACATCTTCACAGAGCCCTGGCTCCATTGTTCATCCCGGATCAAGCTGCACTTGACAGGCGGACAGCAGGACAAAGCGCTTCCTGAGGCAGCTGAAGAAGTTCAACCTGCCAAAGACAATTGTAGGTGACTATCGGCAACTTAAAATTAGTCACCGAGAGGCTGAGTAGGGGAACCTAACCTGCGGACGCGCTGGCAGTTAATGATTCACGGATCCGGTGGTTGAGTTTTGTGGTTTTATTTGTGGATAACACACATTCATAAACGTTCAAAAGACTTTCTCCTTGGTGTACAAAGGTAATCAACAGCGTCAAACAATGATAATAGTGATAATTAACCTTTTAACTACTAGGCCTGTTTTTAGCCCCCTGCTCGGAAATTGCATACTCCTACTCCTTTGAGTACACTACCCAAACTACAAGGTCTATTTTAATAATTTTGATGCTAGAATACTGGTAACACTTGTGAGATGTGTTGATATACATATAGATTTTGTATATGTTACTGGTTAATATAGAAAAATAAGAGATTACACAGCTGAAATTGAAAACATTCAGCTCCGCCTGGAAAAAATGCACTTTCAGTGATAAAAAGTTATTGAAATAATGCAGTATGATCCCTAAAAACTTTCCCAAGTCATAGCATAACTGATCAGTAGTTATTACAAAATGGTTAGAGTGGAATAAAGTGAATAATAAGAGGTTTTTATTACAAAGGGGTCAGGCGAGGTCATCATTTTCGAACCAGCTGTTGCAGCTCTTACATTGTACTTTTATACACTATATAACTATATATTTCACTTTCTTTATCACTCATATGATTCAATACATCCAAATACAGATAATAGGAATCATATTCATATTCATAACATCATCAGAGCCAGTTTTGGCTGTCATCTGTAGGATTTTCTCATTTCATGTGTGTGTGTGTGGCTGGATCTCAGCCTATCCTCGGTCGATTTCCAAAAACAACCCCTCTTTAGACGCGTCATCGTCTTAGGAAGACTCATGCCAAATTTGGTGGTGATCGTCAAAAGATTTCATAGAATAAAGTTGCCAGAAGTGAGGCGTGTACCCCGGCGGAAATTTCCGGTCGCGGGCAGTCTGACCACTCGCCCAAGCCCCCTTGACCGCTCTTATTCTGGAAACAAGTCGGAAGTCAACAGTATGCAGTTGGCAGCAATGACTACAGCTTTGGAACGGAAATTCCGCGACGTTATTATCCATATTTTGAGAAAACTTGGGCGCATAACCACGATTTTTGTCGGCGAAGTTCAGCATGAAGGTACATTTGATCACACACAACGGTTTAGTGCTTCTACGGATCGTAAAACAGAAGTTAGTTACGTGTTCCGTCACGTGTGCTAATGCTAATAAATGCTTTGTATGACTGGGTAGCTGTTAGCATGAGGGTACAAACATTGATTTACTGTACTCATAGCGCCGATTTCTGGCCCGGATTTGGTGCTTTTATGCCACGATATTGTTATACTTATATGAGTAGCCTATAGTTGTCTTTGGAGTTTATAATAAGTGACTTATATGATGTTGTTGTCCACACGTTGCTATTTCATCCAAAAAAAAAAGTGGCCGTGTCCACACTACTGGCTAATAATCATGCTATTTTCCGCATTTGATTTTGGGGTACCCTCAACACGAGCGCTCGTAGCCAGAAGGTTAAAGCTGCGAGCAGCGATGAACGGGCCCTCGCATCTTCCAGCGTGGCGGCGGGACTCCGGCCTGCGCGGCCGAGAACGTCCGCGACCGTCGGACTGCGCGTCCGCGAGTGAGCAGTTTTTAATCCCGCGTGGACTGCCTGATGCTGGAAATGATGCTTTGCAAATAGTCCAATGCTTCCTGTATCCGCTGCCTGGTGCTACAGAACACGTGCAAACATGCATAACATATTTCTTCCAATGACCTTTGACACATGTACAAAGTTGCATGAGTTTTTGAGCATCCCAAGTCACTAAACCATCAGCTTCCTTTTTCATGGCGAACGATGCGTCGCCACCTGGCTAGGAGGAATAAATAAAAGTATAAAATATGACATTTCCTTTAGCCAGTAGGCGGCGCTATGAGTTATTGCATTTTTTCAATTGGAGTATGTTCAAACTTGAAGTAGCATCATGCATAAGAAGTTTTGTGCGAATTGGATAATGTACCTTGGAGTTATAACAACTTCTTTTTTCATAAACAATGAGGCAAAATGGCCGCCACGCCACGTCAAGGTTCTTCGATGAAAACTCTCGATTTTGATAACTTTTAATCACAAAGGTCTTAAGAGCATCCTGACCAAGGGAGAAGTTGATCGCATAAATTCTCTAGGAGGAGTTCGTTAAAGTACGAAGGTTGAAAAATGCAAAAACTGACAAAAAGCACAACTTCGCGGGTTTACTGTAGCGCCCCCTAGTGGTTGAATGCAAAACAAATCTCAGGGTATGTTACAGCATGCGATGTGCACATATGCTGCAAATGTTGTAATTTTAGGACAAACGGTTGAGAACTTATGTGTATTGATATTAAGCCACGCCCCTATTAAGTTTATTGGTCCATATATTGTAAACGCTAAGGGCTATCAAAAAGCTTTTGCTAAGTTTTGATGATCTAGATCCAATAATTATCGACAGCAAATTTGGTAGCAATCGGAGCCAGCATGTAGGAGGAGGTGGCAAAAATGTGTTTTTCACTAAATTCAATATGGCGGAAAATCTAAGTAGACGGAGCTTAGGGGTCTGAGAGGCTTTTTTGTAGATCTAGCGGAGTCGGACATGTGTGTCGAATTTTAAGAAAATCAGAGATACTGGCCGAGGGGCGTCGCCGGTCCGATTTGTAGGGGGCGCTAGAGAGCCATTGTTTTACACAGAAAGATGCATCCTTTTTCAGATGGCTATTTTCACCAGGCCTGACAAGTCCCCAAAATGTGGTGAGTTTTCATGCATGGCAAGTCCTCCAACCATGCGTACGTTTATCTAAACGGGTACAATTTCAATAGGGCCTTCGCTGGCCCGACGTTGTCGGTTGCTCAGGCCCTAATAATAGCGTAAATAGCGGTCAGCAAAGAATAAGACTCCCTCTCTCACCCCCTCTCCTTCCATTCATCCAACTAAACTACGGAACAGCATGTATCCCCATTGCTATCCCCAACACCACGTGACTCAATTACCGGAAGTGAGAAAAAAGGGTGTACAAAATGGCACAGGCCATACTTGGCTCCTACAACAATGGTGCACTTCTACACAGCCATCATTGAAACCATGGTCACCTCCGCCATCAACATCTGGTACGCTGCAGCCACTGTCAAGACACTGGGCAGAGTGCCGCGTATTATTCGCTCTGCTGAGAATGTAATTGGCTGCAATCTGCTGTCCCTCCACGACTTGTTTGCCCACAGGACCATGAGGCGGGCAACAAAGATTGTGGCTGACCCCTCTCACCCTGCACACAAACTCTTTGAGTCCCTTCCCTCTGGTAAGAGGCTGCGGTCCATTAGGACCAAGACCTCACACCAAAAAAACAGTTTCTTCCCTTCTGCAGTTGGGCTCATCAACAAAGCCCGGGACCCCCACTCTTACATCCCCAGAACAATTACTTACAGTTACACATCCTTGCACAACTCTACTCTTTAAATGTACACTTGACACTTAAATAACATACTTGTTTTAACATACTCTTAGTTTGTTTGTTTGTTTGTTTGTTAATCATATTTTATTGTAAATTTTCACATTTTCAATTTTCAAATTAGCTCTTTTACTATTGCATGTTTATTGTCACGCACCAATCACTCAGCCAAATTCCTTGTATGTGTAACGTACATGGCAATAAACCGTTTCTGATTCAGTTTCTTAATTAACAATTAATTTATAATCAGCAAAATTATAGGCAAGCTTTCTACACTTCTTAAATCCTCACTTTGTTAGATGTTGGCTGAAACCCAAAATAGTTTCTGTTGTTCATCATTCCCTTCATTAAATGTGAGTTTATTTTGACAACTAGAAATAGGATGTTTTCATAGTGAATAATAAAAACGTTAGGAACTTATGTCCGCCACCTCAACTTCCTATTAACATAAATAATTATGAACATTTGAAGAAAAATATTTTTTTAGTTTTCATGTATTTCCTGCATTGTTCACCTCATACAGTAGATTGCACAGTGGTGGGCCGTCAGGGCCTGCAAGGCCTTCTCTGCTGGCCTAAACAGAATCACATTAAATTATTTTATAATTTAATAATTTTTCTTAAATACACTACATGTATTATAATTTCTAAAAATATTTTTCCCATTATCTTATTTTCTCATTGCACAGCTACTGTCTTCCTCAGTTGCTCTGCTTCCAGTGCAGCTTGCTTCAAGTAGAGCTTTTATCCAATCAGATTTCACCTCTGTGTCTCTAGGTAAGAAGAGACACAGGGCTCACAAGTGAATCCCTTTGCAGTTTAAGTGAATGGGGACGATATTGTTGATTGTCATAGTGTTCAACCAATCAGATCTTTAGTTTGACATGTTGGGCATATTCTTTGACGTGCCAGAGCCTGCTAGCTGGCCTAGCCATACGTGATTGGTCAGTGGGCTAGCCTGACATGTTGGGCGGTGACAATCCCAATATCTGCTGCCTCTGTCAAGCAGACATTTTCAGCCGTCAAACGCATTAAAACGTATTCAAGAAATACAACTGGGGAGGCTCGACTGTCTTCACTGGCGTCCATGAATCGAGAAGGACTTCTTACTGGAACTAAAATGCAGGGATGTACTAAACAACCGTGAGATTAAACTCTTTATTAACCTCTACAGCCCAAGCCCTATTTTTAGCCCTCTGCTCAAAAATTGCATACCCATACTCAAGAGAGTCCTCAGCTCTAACTACAAGGTCTATTTTAATAATTTTGAGGCTAGAATACTGGTAACACTTGTGAGATGTGTTGAATTGTGTAAATATTGTGTATATGTTACTGGTTAATAACTGATACACTTATGGCACAGCTGAAATTGAAAAAGTTCCAGGTTCGCCTGAAAAAAAGCACTTGTATTGAACATTTATTTTTAAAATAATGCCTGTCTTGGCCTAAAAACACGCCACAGTCATAGAACAACACGTTTCACATGTCCCCACAACATATTTTACTTCGATTGAGTGAAGCAGGCCAGCATAAATGGTCATAAAAATCTAAATTTTGATTTTCGGAACCAGCTGTTGCATTGCTGTATACTCATTTTATATACTATATAACTACATATTAACTATATATTCACTTGCTTTATCACTAAGAGTGTTCAATACATCATAATAAAGCAGTTTGCAATAATTTTCAGCCATGTTCAGTTATTTCCAGATGTCATATGTGTCATTCATGAAAAAAACCTGCTCTGACTCAGTGTGTATGTGGGATTTGTAAGGCCTGTGATTGGCGGATTTAGGTATATGACACATCGTTAGGTCCGGAATAGTCCATTGAAAGCCGTCAGGGGTGTTATTTGGAATGCTGAGGGACATTAGTCAGTAAAAATCTTGATAGGGTGGGCTCGACCCCCATGCGAAAAATAGGTTGGTCCAGGCGAAGAATGCGGGCCATTTTCGCATGCCAGGTCACAGCACGTTCATTTCAATGCAGGCAGACAGAGCAGGAAATGCACTACAGCGCTGCAGCATTTTTTAATGGATTAACTGTATTTTTCCGGACGAAAATCGCCAAAAGGTATGTAGATTTTCAATTTTATTTCTCGAGAGCAGTGTGTGTCTTCTTGGGGTTTCTCCTGTGGCCTTTGAATGCTTTGTCGGAGGTCTATTTGGACACGCTGGGTCGACGCCGTATCGAGCCCTCGTGCGATTTCATGTATCCATCGGCCATCTTTGCTGCCGGCTTTGTGATAAAAGATGAATTTCTGCTGCATAGTTGGCGGATTTTTTGCAGAAAAATCCTGATATTGTGATAAATCTTCTAGTGTATTGAATTAATTTGTGTATACTGTGTATAATTGAGTAAAATGACTTGCATGATGATTTTGCTCGGACTTCTTTTTTTTCTTTTCTTTTTTTTTTTACATGTGTGGACTATTTTTCATATTATTTGATGAAAAGTCCATTCGGAACCTCGGTACCGGTACTGGAACCCCAAATGGGGCTCGCTCGGGCTATTAACAAAGAAAGGAGGACTTTGTCTTTAAATAGTGAACAGCAGCTTTGGTATTAAATGTGTTTGTTTTTACATCTGCAGTCGCTTTAATATGCTTGTTTATATATTATGATTTGTACAACTTGTTTTTGTGGAGATGGATTTTTGTTTGGTTTAATATGTGATAGGAACCATTATTACGTCCAATGTTGCTCTGGGGACATATTTAGCTGGTGCCAGTGTTGGCAACTTGCTCGCTAAATCTGGCGACTTTCCAAACTCTCATGGCGACTTTTTTTGTCAAAAGCTAATAGCGACAAATCTAGCGACTTTTTCTGGTGTTATTTGAGACTTTTCTGGTGTTTTGACTGTCGTGAACGAGCAGCGGTTGCTGCCTTGAGCCCCTCCAAAGCACACACAGGCGGGTACTCTCACAGAAGCCTCGCACAGCAATCCCAGCTGCAGTCAGAGCAGAGAGGAGACGCACTCTCAGCGTATTCTCTGCAGTTAGTGTATCTATAGGTGTTGGCTTCATTTTTACACGAAACAAATAATAACCGTAGCTGTGTTTCAGCTTGAACTTTTTGACGTTAATTCTAAGCGGTATGTGTGGAGAAAACCAGGCACTGCTCATCACCTGCCCAATACAATCCCAACAGTGAAACATGGTGGTGGCAGCATCATGCTATGGGGGTGTTTTTCAGCTGCAGGGACAGGACGACTGGTTGCAATTGAAGGAAAGATGAATGCGGCCAAGTACAGAGATATCCTGGAAGAAAACCTCTTCCAGAGTGCTCTGGACCTCAGACTGGGCCGAAGGTTCACCTTCCAACAAGACAATGACCCTAAGCACACAGCTAAAATAACAAAGGAGTGGCTTCGGAACAACTCTGTGACCATTCTTGACTGGCCCAGCCAGAGCCCTGACCTAAACCCAATTGAGCATCTCTGGAGAGACCTGAAAATGGCTGTCCACCAACGTTCACCATCCAACCTGACGGAACTGGAGAGGATCTGCAAGGAAGAATGGCAGAGGATCCCCAACTCCAGGTGTGAAAAACTTGTTGCATCATTCCCAAGAAGACTCATGGCTGTACTAGCTCAAAAGGGTGCTTCTACTCAATACTGAGCAAAGGGTCTGAATACTTATGACCATGTGATATTTCAGTTTTTCTTTTTTAATAAATTTGCAAAAATTTCTACATTTCTGTTTTTTCTGTCAAGATGGGGTGTACATTAATGAGAAATAAAATGAACTTTTTTGATTTTAGCAAATGGCTGCAATGAAACAAAGTGAAAAATTTAAAGGGGTCTGAATACTTTCCGTACCCACTGTATATTCTATTGTGCACTTTCTGCATGAATGGACTTTATGGGACAACAGGTTTCTACCCCAAGATTCTGTGGGATCTGTTGTCTCCCGTTCATAATATCTCTTATTCTGGATGCCTTGTTCAGGCTTTAGTGATACACTCATTTGTTTGCAGTGATATGTCTATTCTTGCAGTTATGGCATATAACTGCAAGCTACAACATAAGGTGGACAATTTAGCTATCCAAGTGCCTCGCTCTTGCAATAGATTGCATACGAGATACATATGCATACATGGTCGAAGCTATTGCGAATATGCGTATGTTCAATCTCTTGACTCCCAATCGCAATAGCTGTTTTCATATCAATGTTAAAACCTTCGGAACCCTCCATCCGAACTTGATATGAACTTTATTAATTATGAATATTTTAACGACAAAAATGAATTCCATTTCCAATGTTCCTTTAGGTTTTATGTATTTTATGCATTGCTCATACAGTAGATTGCAGCACGCTGAAACAAGGAGGAAACCTTTTTCTAAACATTGATTGGCGGGTTTGAATTCCCAGCTCATGTGTGACTGCAATAACACGAGATATTACTAACAGTAAGATGAGGGAGCAAACACTCTGTTAAGGATGAATGTACATAACACAGGGCAAAAAGCAATTTTCTAACCATGATGCATAATTCTTCTCATGTAAGGTTGTTTTTTCTTTCAGGTTTAAGTGAAACAATGAACTACAGAGTTGCTCTCTTCTCTCTCACTTTACTGTGTTACTATTTCATTGTGCTGGTAAATGTTGCTCTTATTGTGACCATCATCTTGGACAAGACTATGCATGAACCAATGTATATTCTATTGTGCACTTTCTGCATGAATGGACTTTATGGGACAACAGGTTTCTACCCCAAGATTCTGTGGGATCTGTTGTCTCCCGTTCATGTGATCTCTTATACTGGATGCCTTGTTCAGGCTTTAGTGATGTACTTATTTGCCTGCAGTGATATGTCTATTCTTGCAGTTATGGCTTATGACAGATATGTGGCTATATGTCGACCCCTGGAGTATCACTCTATCATGTCAAAGCAAAGACTTTTATTATTAGTGTGTTTCTCCTTGTTAACACCTTTTTCAATTGTAGGCACAAATATTATCCTCACATCTAGATTAAAGCTATGCAGCCCATATATTGACAGACTTTTTTGTGTGAATTGGGTTATTGTGAAACTTGCTTGTTTCCCAGCTGACACTATTGTTAACAACATAGTAGCATACATTACAATAATCATTTTCGTATGTCATGGTTTTTTCATAGTTTGGTCCTACGTGTATGTCATCAAAACTTGTGTGAATTCTTTAGAAAACAGAGCCAAGTTCATGCAGACATGTGTGCCACATTTAACCTCCTTGCTCATTTTTCTCATGACTATACTGTTTGATATCATGCATATAAGATTCGGGTCATCAGAATTACCTCAAGCACTTGACAACTTTATTGCAATAGAATATCTTGTCATACCTCCAATTATGAATCCTCTCATTTATGGTTTTAAATTGACTAAAATTCGGAACAGAATTTTGTGTGGTATTACTTTTAAAATGAAAGTACTTAGATGATAAGGAAACTGATAAGGCCTACAATAATGCATTATTCATATATAAATTATTGTACTTTTTCACATTATCTGTTTTTAGCTAATGCTCTAGGTAATGTAGTTTTTTTTTATTATTTGTCATGACTTGTGCAAATTCTATAGAAAACAGGGCAACATTCATGCAAACATGTTTGCCACATTTAACCTCCTTACTTATCTTTCATGTCACAATAGTTTTTGATGTCATTTATATGCTCTTTTTGGCTCAAAATATTTTCCTCAAACCTTTCAAAATGTTGTCGCAATAGAACTTCTTGTCATTCTTCCTCTTACAAATCCTCTCATGTATGGTTTTAATATGCCGAAATGTGAAACAGAAATCTCTGTTTTTACTTTTGAAAAACAATACTAGGTTTTATCTAAATTAAACATGAATTAAACATGCACTGCTTAACAGGCTGTTGTCTGCATGTTTTGCTGGAGTTAAATAAATATTATTAGGCTGCAGGTTTGGCACCTTCAGCAAATATTAGCTCAGTATTTCTTGAAAGATGTCCTTTTTAATGAATATTTGCTTTTTATTACCTCGGATTACATTTACTTGTATAGAATGTTCTAATTTCTCATGATTTAGGGTGCTGAATCTTATGCCTCTTTTAATCGGGTAGTATTTTTAAAATGATGAGGATGACATGATGATACAGTAAAATATGTACTTTCCAAATGTATTATCTTTTGTTTATCTACATTAATCTTATTCAGCCGAGTCTAGTCATTTGTTCAGTGCTTCATATTGTTAAACATGTGTGTGCACAGATAAAGAAAATGCTTTACTCACAAGGTCCAGTGGCGACTACACTGTTTGTCTTATTTGTATTTAAGAATAAAATAAATAGAATAAAATCTGAAATACAAATACAAGTAAACAACTCAAAAGTTGACACTGTCAGGTCCATTCTCCATCCATTGTGTGCGGTCCCTTTAAGAGTTAGGATTTGGGAGTGACGCGGATATGAAAGCTAGTTTATCCGTCTTTCCTTTACAAGCAGGAAAATTATTTCTCTCTCTTTATTTGAGAAAAGTTCATATTTGTGTTGTCAAATTTCACTATGACCCTGAAATTCTGTCTCTTGTGTTATCATATAATGAATGCAAGCAAAACTACAGAGCAAAATCACACTCTTTCTGATTGAACCAATCTATGAACTGTCTGAAACAATGGATATCCGCGGCCCCAAATGGGCCAGGAACCGTTGCAACCATTTCCATGAGTCAGGAAGAGGCCAGGAATTGACAGGCAATACCAAATACTCATAATGTCCAATGGGCTTGTTGAAAGCCTTCTACCACTCGTCGCCCTCACAGATCCGGTGATAGGCATTGTCACAGACATGTTCAGGGCAAGGAAGAACTGCAGTGTAAGATTTTTTAAAAGACGATATGGCCGGCAGGGGACCCTCCAGATGGGACCCTTACCCTCCGATGTCATCAGAAATTAAATCATTGTGATGTAATGAATTTCAGCGTGGGCACTTTTAGTTGGATGCTGTCGCTGACGACAACCCCGAGAAAGGGCACCGTGTGTCTGTTACTATGCATGGATGTTTTCTTCCACACTTAGAACTAGGTGTGCTGGAGAGAGACCTTCCACCGAAGATAAACTGGAATAGACAAACAAGACCAGCGGGGCGATTTTGGGGAGATGTTACATTGCAGTTTTTGTAATTTAATGGTCTGCCTCTAAACAAGAAGTGAGAGCCGCCAACGAGTCGCTGCAGCAGGATACCTGCTCAGCAGGCAGCCAGCACAGCAGAGAAATACAGTGAGGAAAACAGCGTGTAATGCCGGAAGAGTGGAAAGCCTAACCAAGACATGGTTTGGTGAGTTTTATTTTATTTCTGTCCAACTTAAATTAAGTGTGTTTAACAAAGAGTTGACAAGGAAATTAAATCTGCATTATTTTTAGTGTAAAAGAGACGGTTTAATTCAGAAGGTGTATGATGGTATTTTCTGTTATGGTGTAAGAAAATTTCCTTTATTGGTAATGTAGGCACAGCCGCCACGACTTCGCAAGTAGGAGAAATCAGCTTTTTCCGTTGTTAGGTTTTTAAGAACAAAGGATGAAGGAGCTTGCAGGCCGCAGGTACTCTTCTGCTGCGAGCTTCTTACTGCGCACGCGCATCAGAAGAATGAGCTGGACCCGGTCCAAAATTAAAACAATATTTAATGTACTACACAAAGTTCACTTACAAACTGAATTAACTATCAATAGTAATGTTCTCGAGAGCAGAGACCACATACACGCATCTCCTCACAGTCCGGCGCGGCCAGTTAGCTGAAAATGAGAGCTGCAGTAATCTGAGGTAAACTCCCTAAAACATCGTCTTTTGTATCCCCCGAGAGTCGGAAAGTGTCCGATACTGTCATAAAACGTGTGAATGACCCTCCGTGGCGATTAGTGATTGGCTTCATTTGAATTATGCCCCCTCCCATTATCGATCCCTTAGCAAAACATCTTGGCTCCTCGCAAAACATCTTGAACTCCTCCTCTCTGTCCTGCTGGTCAGCTTGGCATTTGACCGTCCCACTGGCCCCATCCTCCATCGATGAGGTCGCCTCCATTTGCTGCTGCATGTCTGACACCTCACTCAGAATCCCTATCTGACCCTCAAAACTATTCTTAGTGTTTTAATACCTACAGTGACTATACTTCTATGATTTAATACATTCAATGTGTTGATATACTGTAACATATAATATCCTCTATAAGTAAGAATATTGTAAACCTTTAATACATTCCATATGGAAACATATTGTGACTAACATATTTATTATTGTGACACTTCTACTCACCACTAGGGGTGTTATTAAATCTTACTAATAATGCGTTTAATACTGAAATTCTCCACACCGTCAAAATAGCATGCACTGGGGAATGTATTCCTTCAGGGGATTACATTTACTATCAGAAGTGATTGGACATCCACAAAAATGAAGGCAAATTTCCCTTTTAAAATGGTGGAGGGGTTTGCGCACCATCATGACCCTGGGAGCTGTGTTGTTGGGGACAATACTGGCAGGGTTGCCCAATGCAAATTGGTCCTCGGCGCATCATGATCTGTTCTGCTCTGAGTTTATGTTTTTTTTGTATCTTATCATTATTTCATAGTTTCCTGTTTTATTTTGATATAGTTACCTTTTTCTAATTTCCGAGAACTTTTGCTTCCTGCCTCAATTAGTTTCACGTCTGTGTGAATTCCCCACCCTAATGGTGTTCTGTGTTACCGGTTTGCCTGCTACCTGCCTGTGTGTGGTAAACCTGCATGGTTTGATCTGATTCTGCACAGAACCTGACCCAGTGGCCCTGATGACAAGCATTGAGAATCTATATAGAAATAGACATTCATCTGTGCGTGGGCTCTTCCGGGATGCTCTCCACATTGTTTTGGTTTTTACATTCAGACGGCTTATGAGGTGCGACGCAAAAACGCTGTCGCTGGGTTGTCATGAATCGCTATTATGGATCACCGAGAGAACCTGATAAGGAGAGGACGTGGAGTAAAATGAAGAAGTGCCGGTACTGCGTACCGGTGAGTCCCAACCAGGTGGCTACCTCCAGTTCTGCCGAGTCAAGCCGCTGAGGAAGAGTCTTAAAACTTGCATTCTCTACTGACAGGCGGTCACAGGCGACTCCTCTGGATGAAAAAATAAGTCAGATTGTATGGAAGTCTATGAGAAAATGACTCTACTTCTCACTTTATTTATGTAAAATCCAAATTCACTGTGTTATCTTCTTGTACTTGTATATTACCTTGTGTAACTTATCTTGTATTCTGCATGTTCTATAATTATATTATATTATATTATAATTGTCCCACACAGCAGCTGGAGATGATTCTACTGCAGTTCCTGGTTCAGGTGTAGAGGATACCACAGCAGATGATGATGCGGGTAAGTTAACTATATGTTGCCAATGTAAAGTTAATGCTATGCATTTGTTTACCGTATTTTCCGCACTACAAAGCGCACCGGATTATAAGGCGCACCTTCAATGAATGGCCTATTTTAGAACTGTTCTTATATATAGGGCGCACCGGATTATAAGGCGCATAGAATAGAATAGCGTCGTAAGCGTGTCTCTTGAAAGGTGCCATTTTGGGGTCTTTATACACACAAGTGGTGTTGGACTAGGAGTAAGCACAGTACCGGTGTTTACCGCGGTGCGGCTTTGTAGTTTACCAGTCGTACTGAAACATTTTGACAGAGCGCCGTGTACAACCAGTATGGATCAACCAATTAACCAATTGATCCATATATAAGGCGCTCCGGATTACAAGGCGCACTGTCGTTTTTTGAGAAAATTAAAGGCTTTTAAGTGCGCCTTATAGTGCGGAAAATACGGTACATTAAATTGATCTTATTCATGTTATAATAATTAAGATAAAGTTAGTAAGTTCCCTTTTTGCTGTCACAAAGTCTTTATCTTAGTTAGAAAATGTAATTGTGTCAAGTAGCTAAACATGTAGCTAAATGTAGCTAGTCAAGTAGCTAAACATGTTCCAACTAATTTCACCCCACAGCTCCAATTGATATTTGACAACCAACGTCTTCGGTTTCTGCTCGCTCTCCAACAATTGATCCTGCTCAGTGGCCATCAAATCCATCTGACCAAGAAAGGACTGACTTGGTTTGCCGGGGTCCTGCGCAGGTAAAGAGAGACTTTAAATTCTCCAAGTCACATTTTAATAGAAGCTTTCACTACCAGACGTAATTGGTGACATATTCAAAGAAGAATAATGCATTATACTGCTTTTGCTGAAAATTGTTTTCAAAGAAGTCCTCAAAGCTCACCACAGAGGGACAGAATGACTGGGCCTTATTCGGTGCAATATTGAAGTCTCATGAAACGAGTCCCTATCATGGCGACTCATTTGATAGCATGGAAGGAATTAGAACTTCGAGTTAAAACGGGAAAAACAATTGATTGGACGGGAGTGGTGTAACGGACGACTGCCGATCCATGATCCGTACGGATCCCCCCTCACGGTTTAAGCATGCTTGTTTTGTGTCTTACCTTTACTTGTAAATGAAGTCCATTCGTCTATCCTTCTGGACAAAAATCTCCGTGACTTTGTTGTAAAAGTCCTCCTTATCGTCTTTCAGTTTTAGAAGTCTCTCCGTCTCAATGGAGATCATTGCCAGGGATGAAAGTCGTCCTTGGTCAGTCCGATTCCGACTGTATGTTTTGAGTCTTTTCAAAGCAGAGAATGACCTTTCCACAGACACTGTTGTAGCCGGTATAGTGAGCACCAGCTGGAGTAACTTTGTTGCCTCAGGAACAGTCTGCATCAGATCCTTCTGGGTCAAAAAGCTGAGAAGCTGTCCAGGGGATTTACATCCATCCCTCACTGTTTGTGAGCTATATAGTCCGATGAGATCAGCCTTTAGTTTCACAAAGTCAAAGAACCTGGCATATTTTGACAGGCTCTGCAGTTTGGTGTCATCAAAATGTTGTGACATTTCATTACATTTTGTACAATCGACCAAACCAAGGAAAGCTAGCTCACCAAAATGATCAAACCTAGCTTTCAGTTGAACACTTACATTGTCCAGAATGTTATAAAACATTTGTTTCCTCTCATCTCTGACTGAGTTTTGACTTCGGACACTATCTGTCGTCCCGAGCGTGGCGAATTTCTGCTCAAATCGCTCATAGAAACTGTTAAACTCTTGTCTCTGGCGTTCCACATATCCAATTGTGTCGCGAATTCGTGCACAACAAAATCCAATGTCCATTACTTTGTTTTGCTGCACTCTGAAGAGTGCATCGGTTGCACTGAAAATGTCCTCATATGCCATAATGAAAAAGCACGTTGATGCCTTTGACAGCCACCGCTCATATCCAGCGGCCATCATTAGGGTGTCATTATCCCAACTATCTGGATTTTCTCTCATAATACGGAATACAGCACGCAGATCAGATTGGTACATGCTTATTGTCTGCAACAGTCTTGAATTTGAGCTCCATCTCGTGGGTGCTGCTCTTGGTAAACGTCGCTTCACAACATCATCCAATAAGTGGATGCGCTTCGTGGACTGACTGAAAAATGCCACTAGTCCCTCAAGTGTTTTAAAAAAAGTTCTACACTCAGGCATGCATTTTGCTGAATGCAAGAGCACCAGGTTCAATTTGTGTGCGTAACAGTGAGTAAACATGGCCTCAGGCACCTTTTCTTTAATCCTGGCCTGCACCCCATTAAGCTCCGATGACATCACAGCTGCTCCGTCATAGGTCTGAGCTACCAGCTTTTCGACACACTTGTATTTCTCCAACACTCCCAAGACATACTCGGCTATAGCAGGGGCTCGTCTGTCATCACTCATCACTCACATCATCAAATCCCAAAAATGCCTCCCTCAGTTCACAGGCCACCTCACTTTTAGCCACATAACGCAAAATGACAGAGATCTGGGCTTTACTTGTGACATCCGTTGTCTCGTCTACTTCTACAGCAACAAATGAGGCTGCATTAATCTCCTTTTTGATATCATTTCTAATCACCTCACCGACTGCTTCGATTAAATCGTTCTGTATTCTGTTTGACAAGCCAGAAAACACAGTGGATGTCTCCAAATGTCTAGCTAATCTTTCATCTTTCTCAGCAAAGGCATGTAATAGTTCTACATAGTTGCCACGATTAGAAGAGCTTGAACTCTCATCGTTACCACGAAATGCCAGTTCCTGTTTGGCTAGGAAGCAGGTTGCATTAATGAGGTCTTTTAAAATCTCTCAGTTTTCCTTTACCTTAGCATTGTGGATGCTAATATTTAGTCTCTGCTGTTCGTCCAAAGCCAAATCTATTCTCGAGGTTCCAAAAGTTTTCAAAGCAATTTGGCTTTGAATGTGAGTAGTTGATCTTTCATGTTTGCTGAGGCTTCTTGGTAGATTTTTCAAGTCACAAAATCCTGATTTAGTCCAGACATTGTCACACGTTGAGAACAGAAGACAGGGAAAGCAGTGAAGGCGGTTTCTTTTCGATCGTACCACTCCGTTTGAAAAGAGTGAGTTATCTTCTGTCCCGTCGTTTGAAGCAAACCTTTTAGCTCCGGTATTGGTCTCCCATCATTTATCACTTCACGTTTCGATTGAAAGTCCAGTTTTGAAAAATGTTTAAGCTTAGCTATAGATTCTTCCATTATTGCGGTCAAAGCTAAATATACGACGAAGAAGAGAAGTGTAGAAGAAGAGCGTGCACAAGCATAAACCCGACCAGTGGGCTCTCGCACGCCCCCTTCATTGAGGTAGAGGTACCCCTCTGTGCTTTTTCACTGCGGTTTCTGTCAGATCAGCAAGACTAAATATGTTCTACACATTCGTGAAATACATGACCTATTCTATGGAAAGAAAGGACATATAATAAAAGTGTATACAAATAGTACAGTGGTGACAAACAATGAGAAAGCAAAAGGCACGCGCTCAACCCAGTTTGTGGGGATTGCGCAATCTGAGGTGAGGCACAGCTCGTCGCTGCCTCACCTCGCGTCTCCTCTCTGTTTGAACAGGAAATGCGCAAATTCAGCGATTTTGATTACAAAAATGCTTGAAATTATGGGAATCATACAGAAATTACATTTATAGCACAGATCAGTAGATAGAATAAAATAAAAATTTATATTTATCATTATTTGTTTTTTACTTTTCATGATGACAGGTGAGGCTCTGCCTTACCCTGCCTCCCCTGATCGCACGTCCCTGTCCATCTGTCTGCCCTGCTCTGCTCTCATAGTCCTCACTTTTGGGTTCAAACTCTGAGGGGGATTTGACAGCTTCAGAGAACAGAAACAGATCTTTCGACAGGAACGCCAAACATCACTCCAGGGTTGTCTTTTGGAGTTTGCAACAGTGCACGCAGGCCTACGGTCTCGCAAGTGCAGCTTTTACATGCAGCAGGCCAAGACAAGAACTAGGGGATCCACTAGGAGAGCCTTTTTTCTTCTCTGGGACCATTTCACTTCGCAAGTTAGCATGCTAAACAAGCAAGTCATTAATTAGTCGTTAATTAATTAATTAAGCTCAATGGCAGGGACTGTGGGTAGTTAGCCTAAATCGCTAGCAAGGGTTCTGCTGTAGTCAGGTTTCGGAGTGAGGTGCAAATAAATTGAGGAGGGGAGACTGATTTGTTGTATCGAGTGTATCAAGTGAAAAGGAACAAAAATATAGTCTCAGGGTTCAGATCTCAAATTCTCGTCAAGTCGGGTCTGAAAGTTGCGGCTACGGTCCAAATTCTTGTCTCTTTTTTTGGCCTGTGCAGGACCCTAGTTTGGATACAACAGCAAGCTATAAACAAAAAGGTGGACACTTTATCTGTCCAAGTGCCTCGCTCTTGCAATAGATTGCATACGAGATACATATGCATACATGGTCGAAGCTATTGCGAATATGCACATGTTCTATCTCTTGACTTCCAATCGAAATAGCTGTTTTCATATGAATGTTAAAACCTTCGGAACCCTCCATCCGAACTTGACATGAACTTTATTAATTATGAATATTTTAACGACAAAAATGAATTCCATTTCCAATGTTCCTTTAGGTTTTATGTATTTTATGCATTGCTCATACAGTAGATTGCAGCACGCTGAAACAAGGAGGAAACCTTTTTCTAAACATTGATTGGCGGGTTTGAATTCCCAGCTCATGTGTGACTGCAATAACACGAGATATTACTAACAGTAAGATGAGGGAGCAAACACTCTGTTAAGGATGAATGTACATAACACAGGGCAAAAAGCAATTTTCTAACCATGATGCATAATTCTTCTCATGTAAGGTTGTTTTTTCTTTCAGGTTTAAGTGAAACAATGAACTACAGAGTTGCTCTCTTCTCTCTCACTTTACTGTGTTACTGTTTCATTGTGCTGGTAAATGTTGCTCTTATTGTGACCATCATCTTGGATAAGAACATGCATGAACCAATGTATATTCTATTGTGCACTTTCTGCATGAATGGACTTTATGGAACAACAGGTTTCTTCCCCAAGATTCTGTGGGATCTGCTGTCTCCCGTTCATGTGATCTCTTATTCTGGATGCCTTGTTCAGACTCTGGTGATATACTCGTTTGCCTGCAGTGATATGTCTATTCTTGCAGTTATGGCTTATGACAGATATGTGGCTATATGTCGACCCCTGGTGTACCACTCTATCATGTCAACGTCAAGACTCTTACTGTTGGTGTGTTTCTCCTGGTTAACACCTTTTTGCATTATAGGCACAAATATTATCCTCACATCTAGATTAAAGCTATGCAGCCCATATATTGACAGACCTTTTTGTGTCAATTGGGCTATTGTGAAACTTGCTTGTTTCCCAGCTGACACTTTTGTAAACAACATAGTTGCATACATTACAATAATCATTTACGTACTTCATGTTTTTTTCATATTTTGTTCCTACGTGTATGTCATCAAAACTTGTGTGAATTCTTTAGAAAACAGAGCCAAGTTTATGCAGACATGTGTGCCACATTTAACCTCCTTGCTCATTTTTCTCATGACTATACTGTTTGATATCATGCATATAAGATACGGGTCAACAGACTTACCTCAAGCAATTGACAACTTTATTGCAATAGAATTTCTCATCATACCTCCCGTTGTGAATCCTCTCATTTATGGTTTTAAATTGACTAAAATTCGGAACAGAATTCTGGGTGGAATTACTTTTAAAATTAAATAACTTTTGTCTTATTCAACAAGAAAACTCAAAGGTCTATAATAATGCCATCATATTATTCTAAAATATGCACTTTAAATCTGGCATTTTTTGGCATATTTACATGATCTGCTTTTCGCAAATTGTTCTAAGTAAGTTACTATTAAGTAAGTTATTATGTCTATTCATCTAAAATGTTCTTTGTAAATGTAATTGTTTGCACTAAATATCCCTGCACATTCATTTAAATGTATTTTCATTTTTGCAGTTAGGATATATTATGAAACATGAAACCTGAAACTTGTTCTTACATTTTTAGCACACTTGTCAGTGGCTTTGCTTTTCGACACTGTACTGTTAATAGATTATAATATTCAGCCTTTTAAACACGATACAGCTGAACTTGCTTCAAAAGAAAGAAATAGTATGGTAACAAGGCCATAGGCAGAGGAGTAACATTTTTTTGACTGCATATTAAAATGAGGTATACAATGTAAATTTGTTCTATCAATTCAGAAAGTTAATTTGTGTGCCACATTTACCTTCCATGCTCATTTCCTTGCGAGTATACTTTTGGATGTCTGTAATATAGGATTTTGTTAAAATCTTCCTCCAAACACTCAAATTAGTTTTGCAATAGAACTTCTCATCATACCTCCCATCATGAATCCTCTCGTTTATGTTTTTAAATTGACCAAAATTAGGAACAGAATTCTGGGTTGTATTACTTTTAAAATTGAATGCATTTGTCTTCTGTGATAAGGAAACTCAAAGGCATGTAATAATGCACGCATACGTTTTTTGTATATGAATTCTTGAACTTTAAAATATGAAAAATAAATATGTCACATACAAAATGTGACATATTTCTTTTTCCATATTTACATGATCTGCCTTTCGCTAATGGTCTAGGTAAATTTACTGATTTGATTATTTGTGTGCACATCCCAGATGATCCTTCTCAATGAAATTGTTTGCTTAAATATCTTTTGTTTTGCATTGAAAGCTTTTCGGATGTTCACTTACTTGTCTGCCTCATTGCAGTTAGATGAATGAATTGAGTTAAATGAATGTAAATATAAAACCTGAAACTTGTCATTATATTTTTAGCACACTTGTCAGTGGCTTTGCTTTTGAGACTGTAGATGCACAAAGGTCAGAAGACAGATATGCCAAAGTAGAAAGGATATAAAAAAATAGATCATAATATTCAGCCTTTGAAACATGACACAGGTGAACTTGCTATCTGAAACAAAAAAAGATTTATATGACATGAAGGCCAAAGGCAGAGGAGTAACCTGTACCTTACTTGGGCTGCATGATAACATGCACAGTACATTATCTGCTTTTAGCTAATGGTTAAATGTATGTTTTTGTATTTACTGTGTCCATATCTTATGATCCTTGTACAGGAGATCAATCTGTTTGCCCAACCTTTTAACTACTAGCCCTATTTTTAGCCCTCTGCTCGAAAATTGCATACTCATACTCATGAGAGTAAACTACCCAAACTACAAGGTCTATTTTAATAATTTTGATGGTCTATACAGGTAACACTTGTGAGATGTGTAAATATTGTGTATATGTTACTGGTTAATAACTGATACACTTATGGCACAGCTCAAGTTGAAAAAGTTCCAGGTTCGCCTAAAAAAAAGCACTTTCATTGAACATTTTTTTGGAATTATTGCAGAGTGAAGCCTACAAATACTCCTGTGTCATAGCACAACAGGGTTGTGGTCTCTCTAAGCTAATTTTACTTAGATTGAGTGAAGCAGGCCAGCATAATAGGAGGTCTGAGTACAGAATTTCAAGCCGAATGCTCATTTCTCTCTCATGCTCTATTCTAATTTTATATACTATATAACTATATATTTCACTTTTTTTATCACTCATATTATTCAATACATCCAAATACAGATGTTAGGAATCATTTTGAGATTCCTAACATCATCAGCCTGTCTCTGGCTCTCAGCCATAGGATTTTCTCAGTCCCTGTGTGTGTATGGCGCTGTATCTCAGCCTATCATCGGTCGATTTCAGTCAATAAGCCCTCCTTCGACGCGTCAGCGTCTCAGGAAGGCCTGTGTCGAATTTGGTGTTGATTGACATAAGTTTCAGCCAGTAAAGTTGCAAAGAGTGCCGCGTCTCCCCGAGCGTAAAATTCCATTGGCCGAAAGTCTGACCGCTGGCCCGAGGTGGGTTGACCCCCCTTCCACAGGAAACAGCTCGGCTGTAAACAGGATGCACTTCGCGGCCATGACGGTAGCTCTGAACCGGAGCATTTTCGATGTTTTTGTACTAATACCTGACCAAAAACCATGGATTTTTTCCGGTGAAGACCAGTGGCATTGGACCGTTGTCCAGTCACAGCGTTGCGGTGCGTCCACGGAGAGAAGAACCGACGGTATGTACGCTTTCTCTGCGTGATGCTAATGCTAAACGATGTCCGGATTAGCCGGCTAGCTGCTAGCTTCATGGTGAAAATATTGATTTGAGGCAGACATAATGCCGATTTCTGCCCAGGATTTCATGATTTTATGCCACATTTTCTAGATGCTGGCAAATGGGGGGCGCCCGTAGCCAGAAGGATTTATCCTCTTGAACCCTAGCCCTATTTTTAGGCCTCTGCTCGGAAATTGCATACCCATACTCAAGAGAGTCCACAGCTCTAACTACAAGGTCTATTTTAATAATTTTGATGCTAGAATACAGGTAACACTTGTGAGATGTGTTGAATTGTGTAAATATTGTGTATATGTTTCTGGTTAACAACAGATACACTTATGGCACAGCTCAAATTGAAAAAGTTTCAGGTTCGCCTGAAAAAATGCACTTGTATTGAACATTTCTTTTTTTAATAATGCAGATTCTTGCCTAAACATACGCCACAGACATAGCACAACACGTTTTACATGTCCCCACAACATATTTTACTTCGATTGAGTGAAGCCGGCCAGCATAAATGGTCTGAGTCAAGCAAAATTTTGATTTTCGGAACCAGCAGTTGCATTGCTGTATTATAATTTTATATACTGTATAACTAAATATTAACTATATATTCACTTTTCTTATCACTAAGAGTGTTCAATAATCCTAATAAAGCAGTTTGACACCATTTGGATTAACTTTGAACAGTTTTCAGGTGTCATATCTGTCAATCATAAAAATAAATGGCTCATTATGTGTGTGTATGTGACCCTGGTAAGGCCTGTGATTGGCCGATTTATTCATGGGACATCTTTTTGGATGCGGGATAGTCCAACGGGAGCCATGCGGGGGTGTTTGAGAATATCCGGGTCTGTTTACTGACTAAAAATCGCGAAATGCTGGCTGAACCCCCCCCCTGTGTACATGCATTGGTCCACCTCGCAGAATCGCCTGCCATTTTGTCATTCATTCTCGGAGCGCAGTGATCTCACTCACAGACATGCAGGACGACATGCAGGAAATAGCTGCGCAAAACTCCGATGGATTAAATCCATTTTTCATCACCAAAACCATCAAAACGTAAGTTGTTGTTTTTTGTTTTTTTACCCAATTTTGTTTTCTGGTGACCTCTGGCTGATGTTGGCTTATATATCCATAACTTTTGAACGGTTTGAAAGAGAGTAATTTCGACGACGCTGTTCGTCGCGCCATTGAAACGCAGCCCTATGTGATATATCAATCCACCATGTGCGCTGCCTGCTTCGTGATGAGAGATCCATACAAAGAGCATAGTTCGTCGATTTTTGGCCAAAATTGTGGTAAATCATCTAGGTATCTTCCAGATATGATATTAGTTCATGTATAATTGTGTTTGCAGTGTTTACAATGGCTGGTATGATGATGTTGCTCGGACTTTTCCCATTAATTCGATATTTAATATGTCTGGAGCATTAATTATATTTGTTTATGAAAAATGCTTTCTACGACACGCTGAATGCTACACTTTTCTAAACCTGGTCCCGTGGGGGGCTCTTGGGTCCAAAGTTGACAGTAAAAACTATCACACCAATTTTTTCTTGTTTCAGGATTTTTCTTTAGTAAAGCAAATAAATGAGGAAGCAAATGCACAAGTCCAGTTGGTTGTGCATTCATCTTTGATACTTAGAGGTAAACAAATACTGATAAAAATGTCTCATTGAGCCAAACTAGCTCTGAGGTTTTCAGCATAGTACTTTGGAACTTTATGATTTATAGTAGTGTGCAAGGATTGTATTTAGAAAGATTCATCTCTAGAAATGATAATCAAATAATAGCTTAGACCTGTAAACACCCATGTGTACCAATCTGAGTTACTAAGGATCAGAAGAAAACTAATAATTATGGAAGACATGTGATGTAATCTTTTGATTATGTTTTGTGTAATACAGTACAACAACTGGTCACAGACATTCACACACACATAGGTCATGAGGGATGAAAGGTTTGTGTACTTTTATTGGTCCCTCAGGCATCCTGAATGCCCACCACTGCCCTGACATTCCTAGTGTATCTTCACCAGGTATGGAAACAGTGCTTGAGGGATAGTTACGCTGTTTACTGGCTTCAGTGACAGAAAATCTGAAAGGACGTTAGATGTGATGAATAATGGGTTTCCCTCAATGCCTCTGATGCAATGTTTGATGATGTCAACACTAATGAGAGCCCATGGGACGGTACACTGTATGCTTTATTTTTCAAAGGTTATTAATGTAGAGTAACTAAGTTGGAAATGGTCAACAGGCCATTATCTCCAATATCCCTGGAGAGCAATTAAACATGCCTGGCTACCCTGGAGTGCCACCCTGGGTAACCAAACCAAAACAAATGTGTTTTTCAGTTTGGCAAATGGTCAAGAGAACGAACAAGAAAACACACAAGTGTAACCTTGGTTTTGGAAAAACAGAAATGACTGACCTTGTGACCTCGCACATGTTTGACTGTGATGACCAGCCTGATCACACAGAAGTACGTGAGATTACCACAATCTCTTAACAGCACGTTACGTGGTGGTGGGAAACGATGAAAGCAATGAAAGTCAATTATTTTTTTGTGGTGGACACACAAATGAAACCCATCCATGTGGATGTACAAGGCTCAGAGCTAGTGACTTAGTATACACAATGAGAAAGACTATGTCAGATGGGAGAGGAGGCACAGGACATTCAACCGGGAGACCGGTGTCCGACACCAGTGTTCTCAAAGTGTTGAGTTTATTGTGAAGTGACGTTCACGATATGTTGACATATTTTACTTTGTTTACGTAGCTATTTCAAGCCCAACCCTGAGGTTTTCTCCAAACCTAACTATGTGGGTATGTAACGGTAAATTATTAATGTGGTGATGCGCTGTTGGGCGGTTGTGGTCAATTCTTGCATTCATGTGAGATCATGAATGCTAGATCGGCTAGACACATCCTGGACGCCTGACTCATCAGGGAGTTCCACTGCCTCCATTCTGACCAGCCATCCAAGACCTCCATACCCAATGGGGCGCCATCCTGGAAGCTCTTTTCTCTCTTTCCTCCGGGGCTTCGACAGCGAGAAAGGCAAGGATGACACCCCATGATGCTGAGGAGGATGCTAAGATGGACAACTCCGACGAGTATGCTCTACTGAGTTTGGCATTAAAAATCATTACCTACTCTTCCTGGTCTCGTGTGCTTCAATTGGGTAGTACTAATGGTTCCATATAGATGATATATTTAGCTTATATATTTTGTATCTATAATTTGACAGAAAAAAATGCAGATGGAGGCAAATGAAGATGACTAACAAAAACGTATTTCAAACACTGTAATACATATTTTGCCTATAAGCCTATAAATTAATGAATTTCACCACTAAGGGGGATGAAGACACCGTATCAGCTGATTCATAGAGTGTAAGATATCATGTGTTGTAACTGCTGATATTGTGCAATATTAAACCTTGTGACTTACTTGATTATATCCTTGTCCACCAACATTGCCGGCCATTAATAGGAGGAACAAGGGTCGTTCCCCTCCAAATTACAATTTACTTTTCTTCAACTCTGCTGCACTTAAGAGACCAAACTACAAATACTGAACTGGAAAACTACTTAAGGTTGGGTGGTTAGCAAAAGAAGGATGTATTTACTTTTTGACAAAAATATTTATATTATTGCATTTTTATGTAAAAGGAATAAAGAGAAAGGTGTCACTGTCAATGTTGTGAAAACATTATCGAGTTGGATATGTGCCACAATTATGTCACACAATCCTTCTGAATTCACTGAAAGTTGAATTGAACAAGGTCTCACTAACACAAGCAAGGCGTGTAACAGAGCCGTTTTTGAAAATGTAAAATATACATTAAAAGATTTTAAAGCATGGGAGTTATGGTAAATAATCTAGGTAAAATATACAATATAATTATATGCATATATTTGTGTTTTGTAAAGTAGACAATACAATGTGTTGCTTCTTTTAATTGTGCTGAAAATAAGTAATGCAAATTTAAAATAACATCAATTTCAATATTGAAAAATGACCGCCTTAAGTGAGTCAACACAGTTTTACAAAGAAAAGGCAGCTTAGATTTGAAAGGTAGAAATGCTCTTTCCTCTATTCTTCTATTTTCCTGCTCATTAGGACATGAGTTTCACTGATGAAATGATAGACTGAAGAACTTTTAAACAGGTAAGTAAACGTCCAAAATGCATTTAATGAAAAGTGCAAAGATATTATTATTAAGGGTGAGTCTTCTACACCTCATGTGTCACCTCATATGCATATTCTCATTATCTGCCTTCAGCTGATGCTCTCTACGGTGATTGTTTTTGTTCAACATGTCCAAGAGATAGAATCATATGAACGAACCAGACGTCAACCATAATGCGTTTTTTTTCCAGCTGTGAAGATAATAGTTATTCAACTATTATGAATCCCTTGATGAAGTCAGCCATTTTACTGTTATTTTTTTAGTTTCACCATGGACAAAGAACTTTTTAAGATGACCTCAAAATACTGACAAATTTACAAAGAAATTGACACAATTTGTTTCCCCTTGTAAACTCTGTTTTCAGATGTATTCACCTGGCACAACATTTCTAACATTTAGTGACACTATATCTTGCAAAAATATCTTGCAGGGCTTTGACCTTTTCAGGTTAATGTGACGACTTTTGCCAGAAGTTAGTGTGAGCACCTTAGGCTCCTTTCCATCCTCAAATCTCCCAACTTTGGCGTCGTCCTCGGAGGAACCTCCTCATCACAGAATATCAGGTGATACATTGTTCATACAGACAGTGAAGTCAGCTGGGTCTTCCTCCATGTGACCACGTACTCAGGGGCTGGGAGGACATCATCCATCTGTCTGCCCTGCTCTCATAGTCCTCACTTTCAGGTTCCAATTCTGAAGAGGATTTGACAGCTTCAGAGAACAGAAACAGATCTTTCGACAGGAACGCCAAGCATCACTCCAGGGTTGTCTTTTGGAGTCTGCAACAGTGCACGCAGGCCTACGGTCTCGCAAATGCAGCTTTTGCATGAAGCATGCCAAGACAAGAACTAGGGGATCCACTAGGAGAGCCTTTTTTCTTCACTGGGACCATTTCACTTCGCAATTAAGCATGCTAAACAAGCACGTCATTAGCAAGGCCAATGCTCAAGTGAGGGAATAGCATATCTGATAACAAAGCTAAACAAATATCCACTAGCTAAACTCAATGGCAGGGACTGTGGATAGTTAGCCTAAATCGCTAGTAAGGGTTCTGCTGTAGTCAGGTTTCAGAGTGAGGTGTAGATGAATTGAGGAGGAGAGACTGATTTGTTGTATCGAGTGAAAGGGAACAAAAATATAGGCTCGGAATCACGGTTCAGGTCTCAAATTCTGCAGTATTAGGCGGGTCAGGTCTGAAAGTTGCGGCTACAGTCCAAATTCTTGTCTCGTTTTTTGGCCTATGCAGGACCCTAGTTTGGATACAACAGCAAGCTACACAAAAAGGAGGACACTTTATCTGTCTAAGTGCCTCGCTCTTGCAATAGATTACATACGA
The DNA here is from genome assembly GCF_050575085.1 of Anarhichas minor. Taxonomy (NCBI): domain Eukaryota; kingdom Metazoa; phylum Chordata; class Actinopteri; order Perciformes; family Anarhichadidae; genus Anarhichas; species Anarhichas minor. The sequence continues at coordinate 97,368 of NW_027466533.1, read as the reverse complement.
GATACATATATGGTCAAAGCTATTGCAAATACGCGTATGATCTTTCTCTTGACTTCCGTTCGAAATAGCTGTTTTCATATAAATGTTACAATCTTCGGAACCCGCCATCCGAACTTCATATGAACTATATTAATTATGACTATTAAAACGACAAAAATTAATTCCATTTTCAATGTTCCTTTAGGTTTTATGTATTTTATGCATTGCTCATACAGTAGTTTGCAGCACGCTGAAACAAGGAGGTAACCTATTTCTAAACGTTGATTGGCTGGTTTGAATTCCCAGCTCATGTGTGACTGCAGTAAGACGAGATATTACTAACAGTAAGATGAGGGAGCAAACACTCTGTTAAGGTTGGATGTACATAACACAGGGCAAAAAGCAATTTTCTAACCATGATGCATAATGTTTCTCATGTAAGGTTGTTTTTTCTTTCAGGTTTAAGTGAAACAATGAACTACAGAGTTGCTCTCTTCTCTCTCACTTTACTGTGTTACTGTTTCATTGTGCTGGTAAATGTTGGTCTTATTGTGACCATCATCTTGGATAGGAACATGCATGAACCAATGTATATTCTATTGTGCACTTTCTGCATGAATGGACTTTATGGGACAACAGGTTTCTACCCCAAGATTCTGTGGGATCTGCTGTCTCCCGTTCATGTGATCTCTTATTATGGATGCCTTGTTCAGACTCTGGTGATATACTCGTTTGTCTGCAGTGATATGTCTATTCTTGCAGTTATGGCTTATGACAGATATGTGGCTATATGTCGACCCCTGGAGTATCACTCTCTCATGTCAACGCCAAGACTCTTACTGTTGGTGTGTTTCTCCTTGTTAACACCTTTTTGCATTATAGGCACAAATATTATCCTCACATTTAGATTAAAGCTATGCAGCCCATATATTGACAGACTTTTTTGTGTGAATTGGGTTATTGTAAAACTTGCTTGTTTCCCAGCTGACACTATTGTTAACAACATAGTTGCATACATTACAATAATCATTTTCGCATGTCATGGTTTTTTCATATTTTGTTCCTACATGTATGTCATCAAAACTTGTGTGAATTCTTTAGAAAACAGAGCCAAGTTCATGCAGACATGTGTGCCACATTTAACCTCCTTGCTCATTTTTCTTGTGACTATACTGTCTGATTTCATGTATATGAGATTCAGGTCAACAGACTTACCTCAAGCACTTGACAACTTTATTGCAATAGAATATCTTGTCATACCTCCAATTATGAATCCTCTAATTTATGGTTTTAAATTGACTAAAATTCGGAAAAGAATTCTGGGGGGTATTACTTTTAAAATTAAACTACTTAGATGATAAGGAAACTGATAAGACCTACAATAATGCATTCTGGAAATATAAATGATTGTACTTTGTCACATAACTGCTTTTAGCTAATGGGTTCGGTTAATGTACAGTACATGCCGTTTGTGAATTCTATTTTAATACCTTGGATCGCATTTACTTGTATAGAATGTTCTTATTTCTCATGATTGAGGGTGCTGAATCTTATGCCTTTTTTTAATCGGGTAGTAATTTTAAAATAACATGATAATACAATAAAATATTACTTTCTATATGTATTTTCTGTTTATCTACATTAATCTCACTTAGCCGAGTCTAGTCAATTGTTCAGTGCTTCATATTGTTGAACATGTGTGTGCACAGATAAAGAAAATGCTTTACTCTATCACTTCACAAGATCCAGATCTACACTGTTTTTCTTTTTTGTATTTAGGAATAAAATAAATAGAATAAAATCTGAAATATATTTGATTTTTTTAACATAAATGTATTTGACCTGCTTGTGATTTAACATTCACAACTGAAACTCAGAACTTTGAAACAACAAATGAACTGAACACTGAACCGGTCTAACTAAGACACAGATTAACAGGGAATGTTAATGAATGAACTTTTTGTTTTAATTACAGGTAAGTATATCAGTTTTGAGTAGCCTAATTATCTGTTGAACTACTAGAGCAAATCATGACTAACATGTGAATAATTCTGCTTCTGCCTGCCATGATTGTGGCTGTAACTTGTTGGTTCTCTTCTTGTCCACGAAGGAAGTTGTTGAAGGGTGACTCTTCTACACCTCAAGTGCCACCTCATATGATATTCACAATATCTAATTTTCCTGCTTGTAAAGGAAAGACGGATAAACTAGCTTTCATATCCGCGTCACTCCCAAATCCTAACTCTTAATTTACATGATCTGCTTTTCGCTAATGGTTCTAGGTAAATGAAGGGTTTTATATTATTTGTGTTGCTCTTTGTAAATGTAATTGTTTGCACTAAATATCCCTCCACTTTTATTTAAATGCATTTTAGTTTTTGTTATTCTGTCTCATTGCAGTTATGAATAAATATGAAATATGAAACCTGAAACTTGTCATTACATTTTTTGCACACTTCTCAGTGGCTTTGCTTTCGAGACTTTACATGCACAAAGGGCAAAAGACAGATAGGCCAAAGTAGAAAGAATGAGAAAATGATTATAATATTCATCCTTTCAAACACGATATAGCTGAACTTGCTTCACAGACCAAAGAAAAAATGATTATGGCAAGAAGGCCATAGGCAGAGATGTAACATTTTTTGGGCTGCATCATAAAATGAGGTATACAATGTACATTTGTTGTCTCAATTTTGAAAGTTAAATTGTGTGCCACATTTACCTTCCATGCTCATTTCCTTGTGAGTATACTTTTGGATGTCTGTAATATTGTAACGGGTGTAGTTAGGACCCAGGAGCAGTATGACAACACCAGGACTGGTATGATTTGAGTTCTTTATTTGCAACACACGACAGGCAGAAGATTCTCTGGAAGAATCCAACAGATTTCTCGTGGTCAAGGACAGAAGGGCTGAGTAAGTTACCAGGGCAGAGGCAAGGCGAGGTAGTCCGGGACAGGCAGGGTCGGCAACAGGGAATCAGTCCAAGGGTGAGTGCGGGAAAGTTGAGCATGAATGCAAAGAACGATCTGGCAGTGAGTGTGTGTGAGGCAGGGGTTTAAATAGTGAAGAGGCAGAGTGAGCAGGTGAGAGTGATGAGTTGATGAGGTGAGTGTGACTGGCAGGTGCACTGAATGAACTGATTAGGTGAGTGAAAGGAGGAAAAAGCTAGATAGAAGTAACCGAGCTGTGACAAATATAGGATTTTGTTAAAATCTTCCTCCAAACACTCAAATTAGTTTTGCAATAGAACTTCTCATCATACCTCCCATCATGAATCCTCTCGTTTATGTTTTTAAATTGACCAAAATTAGGAACAGAATTCTGGGTTGTATTACTTTTAAAATTGAATGCATTTGTCTTCTGTGATAAGGAAACTCAAAGGCATGTAATAATGCACGCATACGTTTTTTGTATATGAATTCTTGAACTTTAAAATATGAACTTTGTATGTGACATATTTCTTTTTCCATATTTACATGATCTGCCTTTCGCTAATGGTCTAGGTAAATTTACTGATTTGATTATTTGTGTGCACATCCCAGATGATCCTTGTAAATTAAATTGTTTGCCTTAAATATCTTTTGTTTTGCATTGAAAGCTTTTCGGATGTTCACTTACTTGTCTGCCTCATTGCAGTTAGAAGTTAAATGAATGTAAATATAAAACCTGAAACTTGTCATTATATTTTTAGCACACTTGTCAGTGGCTTTGCTTTTGAGACTGTAGATGCACAAAGATCAGAAGACAGATATGCCAAAGTAGAAAGGATATAAAAAATAGATCATAATTTTCAGCCTTTCAAACATGACACAGGTGAACTTGCTATCTGCAACAAAAAAAAAGATTTATATGACATGAAGGGCAAAGGTAGAGGAGTAACCTGTACCTTACTTGGGCTGCATGATAACATGCACAGTACATTATCTGCTTTTAGCTAATGGTTGAATGTATATTTTTAAATTAAATGTGTGCATATCTTATGATCCTTGTACAGGAGGTCAATCTGTTTGCCCTTAATATCTTTGCACTTTTCATTAAAGGCTGAAGCCCCCCTAAAATGTTCTTCAGCCCCCCCAAATAATTTGGCATTATTGGCTTTAAAAAAAAAAAGATCTTTTTTGTTTTTTGTATGTTTTCACCCCTTTCAAATTACAATCCAAAAGCCTATCATCATACTTAACGATATAAACTCCTGGCACTAGAACCTTGGGGAGGCTGCTGCGTGGATGTTTTTTTTTCCATTGAATGGTATATTTGACACTGAACTAGTTCATCTTTATCTCAGTGATAGTGTCCAAATTAGCATAAAATATCACTGGTATGTAAAAACTACACGGACAACAAAATATATGTAAATGTTGATCAAAATCTTATTCCGTTCTGCTCATAATAAAACAACTCAAAAGTTGACACTGTCAGGTCCATTCTCCATCCATTGTGTGCGGTCCCTTTAAGAGTTAGGATTTGGGAGTGACGCGGATATGAAAGCTAGTTTATCCGTCTTTCCTTTACAAGCAGGAAAATTATTTCTCTCTCTTTATTTGAGAAAAGTTCATATTTGTGTTGTCAAATTTCACTATGACCCTGAAATTCTGTCTCTTGTGTTATCATATAATGAATGCAAGCAAAACTACAGAGCAAAATCACACACTTTCTGATTGAACCAATCTATGAACTGTCTGAAACAATGGATATCCGCGGCCCCAAATGGGCCCCAAAAAAAATTGCTGCGCACAAACATGCCTCTCCCCTTGGGGCTAAGCCCCCCCCCCTTTCTTTGAATCCTAGAAACGCCCCTGGTGAAACTCATGTCCTAATGAGCAGGAAAATATAGGAATAGATGAAAGAGCATTTCTACCTTTCAAATCTAAGCTGCCTTTTCTTTGTAAAACTTTGTTGACTCACTTAAGGCGGTTATTTTGCAATATTGATTTTGATATTTTAAATTTGCATTACTTATTTTCAGCACAATTAAAAGAAGCAACACATTGTATTGTCTACTTTACAAAACACAACTATAAGCATATAATTATATTGTATATTTGATCTAGATTATTTACCATGAGTCCCATGCTTTAAAATCTTTTAATTAATGTATATTTTACATTTTCAAAAACGGCTCTGTTACACGCCTTGCTTGTGTTAGTGAGGCCTTGTTAAATTCAACTTTCAGTGAATTCAGAAGGATTGTGTGACATAATTGTGGCACATATACAACTCGATAATGTTTTCACAACATTGACAGTGACACCTTTCTCTTTATTTCTTTTACATAAAAATGCAATAATAGAAATATTTTTGTCAAAAAGTTAATATATCCTTCTTTTGCTAACCACCCAACCTTAAGTAGTTTTCCAGTTCAGTATTTCTAGTTTGGTCTCTTATCTGCAGTTGAAGAAAAGTAAATTGTGATTTGGAGGGGAACGACCCTTCTTCCTCGTGGTAATGGCCGGCAATGTTGGTGGACAAGGAGGTTTAATATTGCTCAATATCAGCAGTTACAACACATGATATCTAACACTCTGAAGTGTTAGATATCGGAGTAGTGTGGACAGGGCCTGAATCAGCTGACAGGGCCTGAATCAGCTGACATGGTGTCTTCATCCCCCTCAGTGGGGAAATTCAGCCCAGTTTTTTAACTGGTGCATTTGATGTTGCTGAGCTGTCAGGTGGAAGTGTGAAGTCTGTCCCGAGCACTTCATTTTCAATCACCTATATCACCATGCAAGTTTTTAAGAAGGAAAGCTTGGATTGGTTGAGGTCCACTGTGTAGTCTGCCATGTCCGTAGGCCAAGAATCTTTGACACTATGATCATCAAATATTACACAGTGATCAACTCAAAAAGCAAAACATATTGTGTACAGTATTCTGACAGTAGTCTCACAGTAACCAAATGTTTGCCAAAAGTAGGCTTACTGCAATGGCCTAGGAGGCATCAATCATAGGCCTATAGGCAAAATATGTCTTACTTGTTTGAAATACGTTTTTGTTTGTCATCTTCACTTAATGCCATAATCATTTTGACTTTGTCAAATTATAGATACAAAATATATAGGCTAAATATATATCAATATGGAACCCAATTGCAACACACAGGAGACCAGAAAGAGTAGGTAATGAATTTTAATGCCAAACTCAGTAGAGCATCGCAGCGTCGGAGTTGTCCATCTTTGCCTCCTCCTCAGCATCATGGGGTGATTCATCCTTGCCTTCCTCGCTGTCGAAGCCACGGAGGAAAGAGAGAAAAGAGCTTCCAGGATGGCGCCCCATTGGGTATGGAGGTCTTGGATGGCTGGTCAGAATGGAGGCAGTGGAACTCCCTGATGAGTCGGGCGAAACCCAGGACCTCTCTTCTGGACCATACCCTTCGCAGTCAACCAATTATTACTTCTACGGCGGCGGGAATGTAGCAGGCAGCAAACCATGTAGGCAGGACGTCCATCAATGAACCGGGGTGGTAGTGGAGGCGGAGTAGAAGGAACCAGTGTTCTTTGTTGAACCGGCCTGAAGTATTTGACTTGCAGCAGCTGCTGTTTTGCTGGAACTGGTGTGATGGCTTGTCATGGTTACATACAGGGCAGGAGTTGACAAACTCTCTAGTGACCTCCTCTAGGGATGCCCACCTGAACCGTCGCTGCAGAACCTCCCTGGTGCGCTGGAGTCCTCCTTCCCCACCAAGTGGGAAAGGGTGTCAGGCTTGACGTTGAGGGAACCGGGCCGGTAAAAGAGGGAAAAATTAAACTTAGTAAAGAATAGCGACTATCTGGCTTGTCGTTAGTTCGGCCTTTTGGTGTACTGAATATATTCAACATTTTTGTGATCTGTCCCCTTGAGCCAGTGACACCTTTCCTCCAACACCAGCTTGACAGCCAACAATTCCCGGTTCTCAGTGTCTTAATTCCTCTCAGCCAGGGAAAGTCGTCTTGAGAAGAAGGCGTAGGGGTGGAGCTTCTGGTCGTGGGCAGCCCGCTAGGACAAGATGGCTCCAACCCCAACGTCGGAGGCATCCACCTCCTTAACAAACTGTCTCTAAGAGTCAGGAACTTGAAGAATGGGGGCCTTGAGGTTCTGAAAGACCTCCTCGGCCAAGGAAGACCACTGGAACGGCACCTTAAAGGATGTAAGGGCCGTAAGTGATATGGCCACAGGGCTGTAGCCCTAGAGCAGGGGTCGGCAAGCTGCGGCTCGGGAGCCGCATGCGGCTCTTCAGCCCCTCTGTTGCGGCTCTCTGAGTCTACATCCAAACTAATACGTTTTTGTTTTAAACGATCTCCATCCACATGGCATTTCAGCATCGTTTTCTAAATAAGTGGTCCCCAACCGGGCCGTGGACCGCTACCGGGCCGTGGATCATTTGGTACCGGACCGCACAGAAAGAATAAATATTATATTATTTCCGTTTTATTGATTATCAGAGTCTGAAAGAAGTTTTATTTTGAAAAATGACCGGATTCTCTCGCAATTTCATCCGCCTGTGCCCCTTGACACATGTCAAGACGCTCGTCTCGCTCACGTGATACGTTACCTCATAAAAGCCCGCAAACTAGCGACAATTACTAAAAAGCTTTTGGAGAGCGTCTTTGCAAAGGGGAAAGGGCCACTAAGGAGACAGAACAAGAGCTACAACTTCCAAGAAAAAGAAAGCTTCATTTAACAGATAATATCAGGAGTCTAATTAAATATCAGGAGTAATTCTGACGCGCCAAGCCCGCTCTGCAGAATATGTGGCGACAGGAAGATCAGCTGCTGGAGATTGTAAATGACGGTGGCCTTAAATATATGTTTGAGACAACAACTCTGCTGGTGTTTGGATTAAAATCAAGGCTGAATATCCTGAGATCGCCACTAAAGCACTGAAAACCCTGCTTCCATTTCTAACATCCTCTTTGTGAAGCGGGATGTTCTGCAGTGACAGCAATCAAAACAAAATTACGGAGTAGACTGGACATAAGGAACAGACTTCGGGTGTCATTGTCTCCCATTACCCCAGATGCGACAGTCTCGTTGCAGAGAAACAAGCTCAGGGCTCCCACTGATTCAGCGTTATTGTGAGTTGTGTTTATTTAAATGTTATTTAAACATTTTATATTTGTTTTCATGCCGGTCATATTTTATTTCGTCGTGTTTTTCCGCCACACCTTGAAGGCCGGTCCGTGAAAATATTGTCTTACATTAAACCTGTCCGTGGTGCAAAAAAGGTTGGAGACCACTGTTCTAAATGATCTCCGTCCAGACTCAAACGCCTGAACTCGAATATCACGTGACTATTCACGTACAGTGGGCATGTGGGTGGGTGCCGGTGTAAACAGGAAGTGGATTGGTTGCTCAAAGCCGCTAACGTGACTTCAGACGGCCGCTCCGTAGGTCTGATAACGCCGCTGGACACGCTGCTCGCTCCAATAACAGCTGCTTCCTCCGTAATAATGTAGACTTTAACTGGACAACAGCTGCTAGTAAAGACAACAAGGTCAGTAATACCTGACCTTAAATAAAAATGTTTTAATATTTTGTCAACTAAAATGTGCGTCACATCCTATTACACCTGTCAAGCGCCTTTCCCTGCAAGTGGCTAATCATGATTTTCAGACCCTCGCCCTCGGTAAACTATCAATGGATAAATCCAAAAAAAGAAAAGTCACGGAGGAAAATAGAGTTTAATTCTGCGTGGACGTATTCATTTACTTTCACTGCCAACGATGCTTGCTTACCTGTATGTTTGATATGTGCAAAAAATGTAATGTTGAAAGACACTTCCAGAACAAGCACACAGCATTTGCTGAAAAGTATCACGCTGGAGATGATTTCTCAACTGCTGCAGCAAACTCTCTTAATAAGAGTTTGATATTGTTCGAACAGGTAAAATAGCAATAAAATGTCAAGAATTGTCTTTATTCTTGTTATATAATTTCATAAATACAACAAACTATAGTTTTTGTATATATAATATAACTATATACAAAACTTTATAAGCTGTGATATCAAATAGCTTTTGCGGCTCCAGACAAATTTTATTTGGTGGAAAATAGGGCAAAATGGCTCTTTGGATAGTAAAGGTTGCCGACCCCTGCCCTAGAGGAACCTCCGGTAAAAGTTGGCGAACACCAGGAACCGTTGCAACCATTTCCATGAGTCAGGAAGAGGCCAGGAATTGACAGGCAATACCAAATACTCATAATGTCCAATGGGCTTGTTGAAAGCCTTCTACCACTCGTCGCCCTCACAGATCCGGTGATAGGCATTGTCACAGACATGTTCAGGGCAAGGAAGAACTGCAGTGTAAGATTTTTTAAAAGACGATATGGCCGGCAGGGGACCCTCCAGATAGGACCCTTACCCTCCGATGCCATCAGAAATTAAATCATTGTGATGTAATGAATTTCAGCGTGGGCACTTTTAGTTGGATACCCCGAGAAAGGGCACCGTGTGTCTGTTACTATGCATGGATGTTTTCTTCCACACTTAGAACTAGGTGTGCTGGAGAGAGACCTTCCACCGAAGATAAACTGGAATAGACAAACAAGACCAGCGGGACGATTTTGGGGAGATGTTACATTGCAGTTTTTGTAATTTAATGGTCTGCCTCTAAACAAGAAGTGAGAGCCGCCAACGAGTCGCTGCAGCAGGATACCTGCTCAGCAGGCAGCCAGCACAGCAGAGAAATACAGTGAGGAAAACAGCGTGTAATGCCGGAAGAGTGGAAAGCCTAACCAAGACATGGTTTGGTGAGTTTTATTTTATTTCTGTCCAACTTAAATTAAGTGTGTTTAACAAAGAGTTGACAAGGAAATTAAATCTGCATTATTTTTAGTGTAAAAGAGACGGTTTAATTCAGAAGGTGTATGATGGTATTTTCTGTTATGGTGTAAGAAAATTTCCTTTATTGGTAATGTAGGCACAGCCGCCACGACTTCGCAAGTAGGAGAAATCAGCTTTTTCCGTCAAAATAGCATGCACTGGGGAATGTATTCCTTCAGGGGATTACATTTACTATCAGAAGTGATTGGACATCCACAAAAATGAAGGCAAATTTCCCTTTTAAAATGGTGGAGGGGTTTGCGCACCATCATGACCCTGGGAGCTGTGTTGTTGGGGACAATACTGGCAGGGTTGCCCAATGCAAATTGGTCCTCGGCGCATCATGATCTGTTCTGCTCTGAGTTTATGTTTTTTTTGTATCTTATCATTATTTCATAGTTTCCTGTTTTATTTTGATATAGTTACCTTTTTCTAATTTCCGAGAACTTTTGCTTCCTGCCTCAATTAGTTTCACGTCTGTGTGAATTCCCCACCCTAATGGTGTTCTGTGTTACCGGTTTGCCTGCTACCTGCCTGTGTGTGGTAAACCTGCATGGTTTGATCTGATTCTGCACAGAACCTGACCCAGTGGCCCTGATGACAAGCATTGAGAATCTATATAGAAATAGACATTCATCTGTGCGTGGGCTCTTCCGGGATGCTCTCCACATTGTTTTGGTTTTTACATTCAGACGGCTTATGAGGTGCGACGCAAAAACGCTGTCGCTGGGTTGTCATGAATCGCTATTATGGATCACCGAGAGAACCTGATAAGGAGAGGACGTGGAGTAAAATGAAGAAGTGCCGGTACTGCGTACCGGTGAGTCCCAACCAGGTGGCTACCTCCAGTTCTGCCGAGTCAAGCCGCTGAGGAAGAGTCTTAAAACTTGCATTCTCTACTGACAGGCGGTCACAGGCGACTCCTCTGGATGAAAAAATAAGTCAGATTGTATGGAAGTCTATGAGAAAATGACTCTACTTCTCACTTTATTTATTACCTCAGTAAACATTGTAAACATGAGTTTATGGTCTCAATCGCTAGTTTCAAGTCTTTTTCAATACAGCATGATGTTCATTTAGTAAATTATGGCCCCATTTAAAGTAAAATAGACCACCAGGCTCAACGAGAGATGATGAAAGCACTGGTAAGTTCCTACTGCCTTCTCTTTTTGTGTGTGCAACCGGTGTGTACACTGATAGCTACTTGTACTCCAGCCTATAAAAAAAAAAAAAATGTAAAATCCAAATTCACTGTGTTATCTTCTTGTACTTGTATATTACCTTGTGTAACTTATCTTGTATTCTGCATGTTCTATAATTATATTATATTATATTATAATTGTCCCACACAGCAGCTGGAGATGATTCTACTGCAGTTCCTGGTTCAGGTGTAGAGGATACCACAGCAGATGATGATGCGGGTAAGTTAACTATATGTTGCCAATGTAAAGTTAATGCTATGCATTTGTTTACATTAAATTGATCTTATTCATGTTATAATAATTAAGATAAAGTTAGTAAGTTCCCTTTTTGCTGTCACAAAGTCTTTATCTTAGTTAGAAAATGTAATTGTGTGAACACAAGTAGCTTCCAACTAATGTTCCAACTAATTTCACCCCACAGCTCCAATGGATATTTGACAACCAACGTCTTCGGTTTCTGCTCTCTCTCCAACAATTGATCCTGCTCAGTGGCCATCAAATCCATCTGACCAAGAAAGGACTGACTTGGTTTGCCGGGGTCCTGTGCAGGTAAAGAGAGACTTTAAATTCTCCAAGTCACATTTTAATAGAAGCTTTCACTACCAGACGTAATTGGTGACATATTCAAAGTAGAATAATGCATTATACTGCTTTTGCTGAAAATTGTTTTCAAAGAAGTCCTCAAAGCTCACCACAGAGGGACAGAATGACTGGGCCTTATTCGGTGCAATATTGAAGTCTCATGAAACGAGTCCCTATCATGGCGACTCATTTGATAGCATGGAAGGAATTAGAACTTCGAGTTAAAACGGGAAAAACAATTGATCGGACGGGAGTGGTGTAACGGACAACTGCCGACGAATGCTTTTCTAGTCGCCGATCTCTGATAATGTTACATTGTAAACAACCAACCCGCGTTTAAATTGACAGGAGAGCTAATGATAGCAGCACCGCTAACGGACAACAAACGAAGGTTCCACTCAGTTATATTATGAAGCGTTCAGGCTCTGTTCAGTGAAAATGAGAATTGGGCAAATGTAAAATGTAGTGTTAATTGTAGTGTTTACAACAACATAAATAGATATTAGAGAGGGAATTATGACCTGTTTACACAACCTCTAAGCAACTTATAATACATCATAAAAACTACTAATTACTAACTACTAAGATTTGTTTTAATACATAAAAATACAATATTTTATTTCCTTATCATTTGGATTGTGTGGTTTTTAGGAAGAAAAAAATACTATAAATGAATATAGCAAAGTAAAAGGGTAACATTTAGAATTTTTGATGGTTTACACTGACCTCAGAGCGGATGAAATTATTTTCTGGACTGTGGCAAAAAAAAAAAAAAAAAATAGTCTGGAGCCTTGTAGACCAGCTGTATAATCAAACAATGAAGGGAATGGTCAAGAGTAGATTTTTAATACTGGAGGTGTGGAGCCACCTAGTGGACACACACAGTTAATGTCAATGTTTACATCTTCACCACAAAGCATTCGGACAAAAACTAAGTAGGAGAAAAAATGGCATGTGTAGTCAGCTTTACTTTGAGTGTTTCAGTGAGTGCATTTAATTAACAGTAGCATCGTCAGATTGTCTTTATACCTGCATAAAAACACTATGTAAGCATTCAAATTACTGCTGAAAAAAAAGGGCGCGAGCAGGGCCCCCAGACGTACAGGGCCGGCCCTGGCACTGGGTGTACTTTAAACTCTGAGAAACTCAAGGTGTTGTAAAGTAACCCCCTGCTATCTGATGGATCATCTTTTTGTTATAAAATAGTTTGTTCCCAATTGACTGGTAAAATAAAAAAAAGCTTATTAAATTTGACCATATACTGTGGTACATACTTTTTTACAGAAGAAAATGCATGTCATTGCATGAAACCAATGATCTGTTGATCATAACAAATCAAGACACCATTATGTTACGATGGCATTGCCATCAGTGCTGAAAAAAATAATTGAAAATGGAATCATGACTTTTAAAAATAAAAGTCAAATGGAATTGTGTATTCGGTGGATTGTGACACTCCTTTAATATAGTTTTGTTTTTTGCTAATGGCCAAGCCATCTGCAGTTATTCCTGCGAACTACAGTTGTGTGAGTGGAGAATATAATGCAATGCAAATGGTTTGTATACGTTATGTCCAACATGGAATTGTTAGTGTGAGTCATGAAGGTAAAAGTCAAGATTAAGACATGCAAGTGAAGCGATGAGGAAAGGTTCTGGTGTGAAACACTTACACAAATCCTTTCTTATGTCTCAATGTTACGGCTGAAATGAACATGTAATAATTAGTGAGAACATGCTACAGTCATCTAACCAGTTTGAAACTTTTCATTCTGTTGGTTTTTATTCTAAAAATCATGAGCGGAAGTACATTTAACCGGCGGTACCTTGAAACTCCTCCTTAAGCGAGGCAGAAGGCTGAAGGGAACATCCCCTAGCGCCTCCACACCGCTCAGCGGCGCTAGTGCACCATCTCCTCTGCCGACCGCGACAAAAATATGAAGACGAAGGAGAATGCCGACAGGAGGCTGTGAACACTGCAGTACATGCGAGCGTACAACAGCCCTCATCCTCTGTTCGGTTTTTTTTTTCTCCTTCTCTCCAACGCCAGCGACGACACGGAGGAAAACAGTCACCTTTGTTTTGAAGTGAAGTGGCGGAGAAGATCACCAACGTATCCGGAAATCCGAACTTTCCGTTGCAGTACCAAAACCGTGAGTAGGCTTTCGGCGTGTTATTTCGTTCGTTTTGCGGAGGATGAAACGAACGGGGTTTGCTAATGTGATTTGAGGTTCCGGTTGTATTTATGTAATATTAAGGCTAGCGATCCTCTTGAACGGCGCGGATGTGGTGACTTGCCGGTCAAAATGACAACAGTGGTTCACCATAATATGTACTGCTACCTCTGTGAGCGTTGCGAAATTACCTCGTGTGTGCGCAGCGCGACAGCGGGATTTATGGCTGTCATCTTACCTCAGCTTTTCCCTGTCAGTGGTGCCTGTGAAGGTCTCGCCGGGAGACCGCATCATGTAGCCAACAATCCGCAGGGATACAGTCATATGGATGCTATGCTAGCTGCTGCTGCTGCTGCAATGTATTGGAAGTGTTATGCAGGTATGCGTCTCAGTGTACGGATGTGCTCGCGTGGTTTGCATAACCCCGGCGAGTAGGTTAAAACAGATTGAACTACGTGGACTGACGTACGTATACATAGTGCGGTTCTAACCTGCACGGTATTTGGAAGTGCCTCTTTTCCTGTCTAAAAAGTGTAACAACTGGATTATTGAAAAGTCAGTAACACCCAATCTGATTCCCCTGTTGCTTTTACTTAAAGCACGAGGACAATCGAAGATGAAATCAGATTTTGCTGCAACTGTGCATGTCATCTCTGCAAGTACTGAATCCAGACAGTGGAGTTTCACCACGATGCACCCGTGGATGCTCTGGCAGTGTTGCATGTCTGCGTCATGTGGGAGAAGTGGTCAGATGTTACCTGGCCAGCCAGCCACGCTGTGTGGCTCACTCTCTGAAAGCAGTTTTAGCGCGAAAAGCATGGTGGGTAAACGCAAGCTAACTAGCCGACCACTGAATGAGTGGAATTGAAAACTTCTCCGATGTCCGACCGGCTCTGCATAAAAGTCTGTTTGTCCGCACATTGCTATCGCCAGATGAGTGACTAATTTTCTGTAGGCGGTGTAGCATGAAGGCATGGTGGAATTAGCAAGCAAGCTAGCTATGGAGCCATCCATCCGTCTCTGTCTCACTAGCTAGCAGTGGTTGACACTCCATTTGAGTCTCCTCCAGGCTCTGGTTAGTTGTTTTCATTCTTTTTTTTATTTTTTTTTTTTTCGTTTACTGAAAGTTACCTATTGCATCTTTTGAGCATCAAACAAGGCGGCACCCTCCGATGCTGAGAAATGAAGCCAACACGGATGTGCTGAAAACATCATTTAAATGTCAAACCTCACAGCAGAGTTAAACATTTACGTTTACAGCCTGGTGCAGAATACGGTTTTGGTCTCTGTAGCTAAATGCCCGTGTTTTCCACAAGAATTGTATTTTTCAGTAATTGGATGGCGCACACTTCTTGTTCTGCTCAGAAGACCCCTCATTGTCAGTACACCTAGGAAAGCCATACATCCTCTAACTAGGTCTGTAGTTTGTGGCTGTAAAGGTTTGGCTGAGGCTGTGATTACCTTAGAGGTCACAGCAGGTCATTTAATGCGTGGACATCAAGTTTCAGAAAAAATGGTCTCACTTTGTGATCCGTATTTAGGTTTTTCCCTCCGACAGACACATGCTGCCAGGTTCCCAGTAAATCTCCTAGTTTAGCTGCAAGTTGTCAGCTGTTTGACAAAGTATGCCAGGTAGATAGTTTGCCGCCAGCGTATTGCAAGCCTGCCGTTACGTTATCGATTGTCCAGTAAAGAGAGAGAGAGAGAGAGAGAGTGTGTGTGTGAGAGATGATGAGTATGAAGTTAAACTGATTGCTTTAATCGGTCAAACCCATGGAATCCCTTTTTATTCAGACATCTTGAGGTGAGAGGTCAAGGGAGTCCTTCGAGAAATCGGCAGGCCGGTTTTCCCTCGACAACATTTTGCCTAACTCCTGAGCGTTGACCATCTCCCTTCCCCACAAGCTAGAATGACACTGTTGTTACTAATGGATTCATTGGGTTGACCAGTTTCATATGACAGCAGTGTCTCCATTCAGCCTCATTCATTCTAAGACCGAGCCGTCTGCAGCCTCTTAAAGATATTAATGTTGGCTGGGTTCTCTGAGGGATCATTAATACGAAATGATGAACGTGAGACTCTTGACTCCTAACTTCGGTGATGTGATGAGCAGATAGTTTACAGAAGACTGTTGGAGCAGTTGGAACTACAAAAACACACAACTGTGGAGTGGAGTGACAGAGTGATGCTTCTTTTAGCGTACAAACAATCTTTGGCTGAGCACAGAAGGTGGATGGGGGGAAAAAAGGGCAACTTCATGCTTGTTGGACAGTTACTTGTATCACCTTCGACTTGCAAAGGTTTTAATGCCTGCACAGTAACGGTTGCTCACGCTTTAGAGCTCCGTCTGTGTTGATATTTTTGTCTCACTTATCGGCTGACGCAATATATCTGAAAAAAAGTGAATAGAAAGCGATTTGTAGGTTTCGCTCTGGCTGGAGCGAAAGCTGCAACGTTTGGCAATAAAGTGCTCAAAGGGTTATAACGTTCTTCTCTGTGATGGTTTCACAAAATCAACTGCACCTCTGGTGTTACACAGGGATTCTGTAGGCTGCTGGCGGCAATACATTCAAAGGCACCAAACAGCCAGACGGCAGATATCAAAACTTGAAATCTGCCCTTTGACAGTGCTCCTTGTTTTTTTTCTTGATTGTTATATTGGCAGCAACAATTTCAACTTATTACGGTCAAGAACAATGAATAAAAGTAATGGCAATAAAATGTAACTAACTGTTGTTCAATGAGAAAGGTGGGGATGTGTCAGGCTTTTAGGCTTTCACATATTACACAAGTCTCAATGATTCTTCTTGAAACCGCTGACAAGATCCAGTTCATTATCAACACCCATAGTGTTTCCTAATGAGTGCTACGGGATGCGCAGGCTGGAACTTGAGGTCTTAAATGAGGACGATCCCTGGAACTCAAAGGGTTAAAAGTAGAGGTGGACCGATAAGTGGAATCTTAAAGGCCGATACATAAACGATAGTTTGGAGCAGGAAAAGGCCGATAGCCGATTAATCGGCCGACACGTACCGAGAGCTGAGAGAAGACTATTTTCAGTGGAAATACACTGTAAAATCAGCTGGTCCCCGGAAACGTAAGGTTTTAGCTCACATTTTCTAACCTTATCGCTAAATTAATGCGTTGAAGGTTTTTACACGAAGTAGTGCTGGGCGGTATACCGGTTCTAATTTCACGTATGATATACATTTTTCACACACCGGCATACCGGTACATAGCCGAAACAACTGCTGTCACTCTTCAACAGGCACCGCCGAACGGCATGCTGGTAGCACACCAGTCTGTTAACAGCTGGGAGAGGCTCCGTCGCTACAGTAACGCTACATTAAAGAACAGAAAGGAGCGATGCAGGATGAACAAAGACAGACCGGAGATGCACCGACAGAGTCTGTGCCCAAGAGAGGAGCTGTGTCTGCTGTTTGGAAGTGTTTTGGTTTTAAAAAGTCCGACGTCCAAAAGACTATATATTGCAAAGTTTGTCGAGCCACTGCTGTTGCCGCTGGTGGTAACACTAGCAACTTACTCCATCACCTCAGCAGAAAACACGAGTTGGAATACCAAGAGTGTATGCGATTACGGCCGTCGGAACCAGTAACGTTGGCGCGAGTGAAACAGTGAAGCCAAAGCGTCACACATCGCTTGAAGAGGCATTTGCTCGAGGCACATATGACAATAAAAGCAAGCGGTGGAGCGACATTACGAACGCAATAACGACCCATCTATGCAAGGACATGGTCCTGCTCCAGACAGTTGAGGAAGACGGGTTCAGAGCAATGATTAAAACACTGGATTCAAGGTATGTCTTACCGGGGCGAAAGTACTTCAGCCAAACTATCCCAACATTATACGAACAAACGAGCACACCCTATAGTAAGCAAAGCCTTTATACATGACATTAAATGTTTTTATATTCTATGTACTTCTGATAGTAGAGTAAGACACTATAAACCTGTGTAAAAACACAGTCAAGGAAAAAAAACAAAACCGCGAAACCGCCAGAATCTTAAAAAATACAGTGATACAAATTTTTGGTCATACCGCCCAGCAGTAACACGAAGTGGAGAATTACTTTCTGAAGAAAATATCTCTTAAAACCAAATAAAACGTAAGTCTTTCATGCATTTGTGGCTGGAGTGCCACAAATGGAGTTTTTTTTTTTTTTTTTTTTTTTTTTTAACAATGCAGCATAGTAGGATTGTTTTTCTTTTCTTTTTTTTTTTTACAGAGAAGCATTTCGCCGACAAACTCTTGCCTTCGTTTAAAGAAATAATGCGGAGTGATTGAATCCACTTGCAGCTGAGCGGGAAAAGCAATTTGGCTGATGTGCCGAGTTAAAGGGAGTAATTGAGGTTTTGCAAAATCCAGTTGCGAGTAGTCAGCTAAAACTAAACACTGTCGGGGGGGGCACCCTTAGCAAATACTGCTCAAAACTAAGTCGAAGGGGCCGGCGCCACACACCAGACCTTACTGTGTATATTTCACAGGAGCTGCTGCAGAACTCCACTTGCTGAGGTGACAAGTTTAAAGAGGGGAAAAAAAAAACAAAAAACTGCTTAGACCAGGCACTGAGAGTGGCGTTGCAAACTGTGTGTGTGTGAGCAAAGTTCACCCGGCTCTGCTGCATCGTGCCATCTCAGGAAAGCTGTATGCAGCTGAGGTGCTGCGCCGGCTCTGTGTCCGTGGAGAGGCTGCTACCGCTGCCACTCGTGCTGATGCATTGTCACAGGACTCCCCCTTTTTTATTTTGGTATTTTTTATTCTCCTGTAACGCATAACGGGACGCAACAAAAATGGTAGCCGTCACCTCCGCGCCTCCCAATCGATCCATGCGTTCCCCCTTCCCCGGAGTACACTGTTGTTTGAGCAAACGTACCTGAAGAATACCACTGGGGCAGTTGTTAGTGTCATAAGCTGCTGGATTCTCTAATGCAAGTATTTTAGCTCGCCTTCAGCAAATATACTCCTACATAAAACATGATTGATGACCTAAACACAACCTCAAAAATGAATTATCTTCTTCCCAGAAAGGGCATGTTTTGTTTGTCACTTTGTGTAACTCTGCTTTCCCTTTTGGGGTTTTGTAATGATTGTCACACTGTCAGGAATTCTCTTTTCTTTTTTTTTCCTTTTTCTTTTTTTTGCCAGACCAAATGTATACCTGCCAAGGACCAAATTTGGGCAAATTGTCCCTTTTGGCGAGGGACTGGCCGATAATTTGTTTTCAAGCCAAATATTTGAACGCACAGCTAGCACGAAATGAAATCCCTCTAGCTGCCTCCACTGCTGGGTGCCTTCCTGGACATATTTGTGTTCTCCCTGCAGTGCTATAGTGTTATCTTAAGGTTGGTAGGACCAGGGTCAGCTAAGTTGACTTCACTTCGCTCATACGAGGTGTCATGAACAGTGATGGGGATGAAAACGAGCCGCCCGTCCGCATGGTTTTTTCCGATGAGGCTAACAATGTTGTAATTACAAGCGGAAGTCCGTTTTTTTTGTCTAACGGCACTTTTGAATTGTTCGAAAAGGAAACATTTCTTAAGGGAAGTCAAAAGAACTAAACTCTCTTTGACTTCCCATGCGCTCGTTATCAGCGTGCCATTTGTTGCTTCCAGCTACTCACCCTTTGTCCTGTGTGCTTTTTCCTGAAACACGCATCCTGTTTTCTTCTCTCGCACTGGGTTATCAGCAGAGCTGAGTAAACGGCAGCTAGCATGTCATGGCGTCGCGTCAACCAGTCAGTCCTGTGTGTGTGTGTGTGTGGCACCATCCTGTCTTGTCGTTTCTAAATTTCCCAATGCCAAATATGAAGAAAGTTTTAAGAGGACAGGATACACATGAGCTGCATCACCTCCATGTGAAAAAGGCAAGGGGTGGCTCATAACCTGTTACCAGTTTAGAGCTTCAAAGATGCCTTTAGCTCTAAATGACCAATGAGCCACCAGTGCATTTGAAGCGGTCCCAGTTCCCGCGAGAAGATATGCTGGCTCTGATGTGGAGGAGACACAGAGGAGTCAATTGACCGCGTTTGTCTTTTTCGATGCCACGCCAGGACGCATTAACCGTCAGCACGGTACTGCTCCGAGTTCGGACCTGGCTCGCGTTTGGATCCTAAAAGCGAGACCACACGAGTTCAGACCAGAGTTCAGGTGTGGGCAGCATGTCTGGACCATTTATCAAACGTAGGTCTCGAAACACACACACACACACACACACACACACACGGGAGTTCCTCTAAAGGGAAGAGCGGGCCTGGAGCACAGCTGAGACCAGCTGACTGAGTCGTGCTGTTGAGTAACTGCTGATTAAAACCCAACATTTCCATTATCACTGAATTAGCGGAGCTTTCTTAGCGGCTATTCTTCACATCACTTCACTGTAAAGCAGCCTTTAAAACCAGGAAAAGACAACACTTATGCCATGTTACTACAATATCCCCAATTTGAGCCAATGTTTTTAATAAAACTCTAATCTAGAAGTAAAAATAAAAGTGAATGCAGTAACTATAACTGGTTAAAGTTGAACCAAGACAAAGGGGGTCTCTTGTTATCTGTGCAACAATCAGAAAGTAGAAACAGTCCTGATTAGATGTGTTTTGAGTTTTAAATTATTGTTGATTCATAACTTTCTAGTTTTGATTGTTATAATAATAATAATAATAATAATTAAAGCTGAAAGTGTTGAGTGGCGCACCATAATGTGTTCAGACCAAATGTGCAGTTATTTGAAATCTGTTGTTTTGTCGCCAGCATTTATGTGCCCTGATACATCTGCAAAAAATGAATAGAAAACAATTTTCCTTTGATCACACTTAAACTTATTATTGTTCTTTGTGAATTCTGAAGTGATGGCGGTGTGTGTGTGTGTGTGGGCGATTGAGAGGCTTTGTAAAGCGCTTTGTTCTCCTCTGTTTGAAAAGCACCGTGTAAGTACAGTCATCAGTGGGCCGTCTTTCACACGGCCTGTGTGAGCAGCGCCGTGGAACCTCTTTCTTTTTATGTCGGCGCCCGTGTCAACAGGTCAGAGCAGCTCAGGTGTGCTCAGCTGCGTGTCTGCTGGGTCTCTTCTACAGATTCAAAGTGTCGCCTATTTTTATTAAATTTTTTTCCCACGTGTCGCGTGTTGTTCACAACAAAATAGACAGTGAAAATGATCTTTAGACTGTATATTGACATCTTATCAGCAACATTACTACAGTTTGAATGTCTGTATCTGTAGGGTAGAGACACTGAAATGTTTTCAGCACAGTGTTTTATGAGCGCACTCTTCTAAACTGTTGAAAATAAATATAAGTACGATAGTTGACATTAAAATTAAATGAAATGGTCTGTAATTGAGTGGTCCGTATCAGTCAGTCTGTGTAAAACATGCCATCATATATAATGTTTGCTCAAGGCTTCCGTTACTAACTACAAGCTACACACCAGCGTCAAAGCCTCGGAGAGGATCATGACCAGGGTGGTGTTGGATATCAGTCTATGTACGTTAGCGTCAAAGCCATGTACTCGCAGTTGTGTGCAGGATATTAAAGATGCACATTATCATTTTTATGTTATTCTAAGAGTGTTAGGCAGCCATGGTTGCCTTTCAGTCATTTGAATATAACTGTTCCACTTAACCACTGGAAAGTGAAGGGTTTAAGTGAAGTGAATTAAACAACTATTTATTCAAGTTTCTCACCATACCTACATTTTACAAGATTGCATTTGAACACATCATGATGGCGTCATAATTTACTTTTGCTTAATACTCCTTTTTACTGAAATGGCGTTTGAATGCACCGTAATGCAAATTGATGGAACCGCCGTATGTTAACTGTTAGCTCCCTCATTTAGTGAAGCAGGACTGTGCTGCCCAGCGGCTGCTAACAGCTAACGGTTATTAGCTATCCTCCTGCCGATATCAACACAGATTTGTTAACTGTGTAGCATTATCAGGGGAAAAAATAGGGCGCACAAGCGTGTTTTAACCACAGGGGTGTAGTACTAGTTTGCACATGTGCAGTACCGATCGGATTGGGTAGCGTAGTGTTGTTGTTCCTGTGTGGCATGAATGAGCTGAAGAATGATATGATAACGTGATATCAGATCGGTGCATTGACTCGAGTACTGGCGAAGACCCAATCCAGCATTTTAGGCTGGCACATCTGATACTGTTGTATTAATATTGGAACAACTCTAACCAAAAATATTACCCCTACTTTGAAAATGCACTGCCAAATATATATCATAGATAGATACCATTGTTAAGTTTTCAAAATACTAATTTGTCTTATTTTGACTTTACATACAGAACTTGAGTTCTATTGATATTGCTTTGGACAACTGTTTAGCTCTTTCACGCCACATAGCATGTACCAGACCAGCCTTGTCCCCCTCTTTAGAAGTATTTTATCTTGCATCCACGCAATCCAGTTACTTTTAAAGTTGAAATATAATGTTTGGATAGCGTGGACGCAGCACCTCCCAGTCAGGCTGCGGGAGGTTACCGCTGCTCTCAGACGTACTTATGCCTAAAACATTAGTGTACCTGTCATTGCTTTTACGTGAGCTTGCAGTGGATCTCCTTGAGGAATTGCCACATTGCCGTAGAGTGTGTCTATAGTGTGCTGCCGTGATGCTCCGTACAGTCACAGCGTGCTTTTCCAACACTGTCTCGGGCAGGCTTTGTGAACGTATGCACAGGAACAGGCAGCCGCACAAAGGTTTCACATCATAGCTGCTCACCGTGTGTATCGCCCCCGAAAACATGGATTGTGTCATGATGTGGCTGTACATGTATTCGCAGCGGATTAGGCTAAGCCCATCAATAATGCAGGCCACATGGAGTAGCTGTGGAAACAGTCTTTTCTTGTTTTATACTACTCTGCTCCGAGGCCTTGTGCTTTTACAGTAAATCCTCTGCCCTCTTATAGGATTGAATTATCGCCCAGATAATTCAATACAATTTATTGTCTTTCAACGGAACTGTATCTCGATGAATTCATGTATCGAGATATCGTGGGACACAGTTATGTCGCCTAAATTGATAACAAGCGCATACTATCTCAAAAATCTAACTGTTTCCTTAATCTGATTACTAATTGTGTGCATACATGTAAACAAATAAGAAGCTGTAAATGTCTATTTTTTTTTCCTCTAATTTCACTTGAAACTTAAAGTTCTTAATTAAAGTTACTACAAGGAACTTATATTTTGTGTTGATTTTGGCGGCCCCTGTGGAAAAAAGCAGTAGTGTTTCCGAGCACCAGACTCCCTTTAGAAAATGTCTGATTTTGCTGCAGCATCCGGCTGACAGTCTGCTACACGCAGTCCTGGTCCTGGTTCTCCTGTGCCTCACTTTCCTCCAACGGGCCCGGCAATACGGCCTGGGCCTCCAGTAGTGTGGTGTTGGTTTTGGCTCCCAGCGGGCACCGTCGGAGCAGCGATGCGAGGCTCTGCTCCTGGCTGGAGGAGGGGATGCTTCTGCCGGGCGCTGAGCCCTCCACCTCCCACCGGAGCTTGCGACTGCAGGTAGAAGGCGTAACTAAAGCCAGGATGTGGTTCTGTCCGAGGTGGGCTGGTCGCGGCTGGAGGCCCTGCTGGATTCTGAGCTGAAGGAGTTTCTGATGAACCTGCATGATTTCCTTTAATTTTGCACGAAATCCAACCCGGTGGCACCGCATGACAAGCATTAAGAATCAATCTTCTCTCTGATGGTCTTGTTTAATTATGGAGGTCACATGGAGACATCGGTATTAAATTGAGACTGTTAAAAGTTCCTCACAGTAACTTTAATTGAGAAAAATAATTCATAAAGGAGTATGCAAAAACAGGATTTACCATATTGTAATTTTAAATAGAATATTTATTAAATTACTATAGTGCAATATAGTAATATTAGATAATAATATGTTGTTATCGAGAAATGGAATTTGGCCGTATCGCCCGTATTTTTCTTCAAACTTTTTAAATGTGTGAAGATATTCTGTAGCTTGGTGTATGAATGAAGCGCCCCTCTCCTCCGCTTGCCTGCCCTATTCACATTCATCAACCTCCGTTTCCTTCTCGTCCTCCATATTGTATGTAGCTCTGCACGGAGCCCTTGGTGATATGGCTATATATAGCAGAGAAAAGGAGGAGCAAGAGTTAGAAAAAATAGAGTGCCTCTTAGTGCGCCGTCCTGGGCGAGCTCGCTTCCACGCTCCCATTTGAAAGGCTTAATTATGCTCAGATTTGGCCAGTAGATTGCGTTTCTCTGTGCTGGAGAGACTCAAGGCGAAGAGGTCAAGCCCCGGCAGTCTGAGAAAGACTTCCTCAATTAACCACAATTCCTTCTGGCTAAATGCCCTTTGTGAAAGAACAGCCTTTCTAGCTCCTCGCTTCCTGTGTTTTTATGGCTATGATGTGTCAGAATTGAGCAAAACCTGTTTTGTAACAGACCGGATTATTGGTGTTGATAAGCGAAGGGTTTTATGGTATTTTTCTGTCTCTGTTGGGGCTAGTAGAGGACTCCCTCAAGGCCCATTTGAAGTCCCTGAACACCACTTCTAAAGTACACATCCCACTCATGTTGGATCCTGCGTTTGTTCAGATCTACTGCTAAGAACTGCTTGAGAACGGGGCTTTCATAATGGAACCCCACAAACTAGGGATGCCCTGTTCCGACTCTTTCAGTCCCGATGTCTTTAGCGATACCTCGGCTTAAGAGTAAATCAACAAGCTCTGTGCCTCACTGTCAGACTTGACTTAAGACTTAAACATTTTAACTGAGGTTAAAACTGATAAACACACTGTTTTGAAATCTTGAGCCTCTCTCTGGTCAGGTGGTTTTTGAGCCAATAGAGATGCCACAGTGGATCTAAACATGATTCAGAGGGGGGGGGGGGGGGGTTGCTGGGAGCAGAGCGTAGCAGGTGCTGCCGGCCCACGGGGGCATATTTGTGTACTCTGCTCACTCAGTGGGAACATTTTAATTTGATCCCTTTGTTTCTATAAAACAGGTCAGGATTTGTTCTGGCCCTGGGCAATTTGTGTCAGTGCTCGTACAGAAGCTGCTGCGGTGATGCCGGAGCGACGCAGCGCCACGTGCTTTCAGAAAACAATCGTCAAAACACGCACGTTTTTTTTTTTTTTTTTTAGGAAATCTCTGAAAAACTGGAAAGGTTTGGCCACCGAGGAGACTCTTAAGATCACTCACTAAAAGTCAGGAACTGGTCTGTCTCATCTGGAACGTTAAAATAAAATAAATCTTGCCGTGGTATTCATTTTTACATGTTCCATTCATACTGAGAATACTTGAGACAAGTCTTTCAATTTCTGGAATTTTTCTCAGATAGCGACAGTAGTGGAAAATCTGTATGCGCCACAGTGGAATGTTCTGTTGTGTGTCTCTGCGTGCCTAAAGTTGCAGGTTCCTTTGCTCTGCAAAAGCAAATCATGAAAATAGGCCCAACTACATTTAACTCCTCAAAACCACATTATGTATCAATAACACAAAAAGAAGAAAAAAAACTGAGGTTTGCATTGCAAAAATTTCATGCAGGATTTATTACATGGTATTTGACAGAACTGTATAGTAATGTTAGGTTTTCCTATAAAGAAATATATTTGGAAATGTGGTCGTGCAGACTGCTCCCTTGGTGTTTCCTCTCAGCGGCGGTCACTGTGAGGGCTTTCCCTCTAGTTGATCTACCAGAGCAGTGGGTATGGATGCTCTCAGGCAATCAGTCTGATGACAGCTGATTCCGATGACTGGATGTAATGTCTTTACAATCAGCTGATCCTCTGCCGATTACTGATTTGTTTTTAAGAGTTCTCACAGAACGTTTAGGGAGCCTACGAAAGTTTCGACGTCCGTCTCATCCATCTCCTCAAATTAACAATGACTAATAATAATGGTTCTGTTTATTTAGGGTCTGCTGTGCTGTAAGACTGCTCTTGTTTGGTGTGATTTATTCAAATATACAGTGTAATAGTGCTGGGTGGTATGACTAAAAATGTGTATCACGGTATTTTATGTGTCTGACCAAAATACCCAAAAAAGCATCCGAGGACCGTAATCGCATACACTCTTCGTATTCCAACACATGTTTTCGGCTGAGGTGATTGAGTAAATTGCTAGTGTTGCCACCAGAGGCAATAACAGCAGCTTGACAAACTTTACAATATATCGTCTTCTGATCTACGTCGGATTTTTTAAAACCAAAAAACCTCCAAACAGCAGACACGGCTCCTCTCTTGGGTACAAATTGTATTGGTGCATCTCCGGTCTCTCTTTGTTCCTCCTGCATCGCTCTTTTCTGTTCTTTAATGTAGCGACGGAGCTTCTTCTAGCTGTTAGCAGACTGTTGTGCTAGCGAGCTGTACCCAGCATGCCGTTCGGCGGTGTAATTTTATAAATGTTACTGTTTTACAAACTGTTGTGTCGTGGTGTTTTGCCCTGTTAAAGAGCTTTAGTTGTGGGTTATTAATTGTTGTTATAACCATGACTAGGGTAAGTAAAACGATTACTTTTAATTGATTAATCTAACAAGTGTTTTTTCCCCCCATTCATTTCCAATCATTAAAATTGATTTCAAAGCAGGAGTAATATGCAGTTAAGATAATACACTGTTTTTGCATCGGTGTTTAAACAGTTAAAGCTTGCTGTGTTGTCTGTACAACTCTGGCTCTCAGCCTTTTGACTTGTCGTCCGACAAGTGTGCCGGTCGCAGGATCGCATCAGAAGTTCATCACTGGCAGTCAGACGGGTCTCTTTCACACTCGCTCTTCATTTCCAGCGCTGGTGCTTTCTTCAGCTAAGCTCGTCGTCAGAAATAAAATGTTGCTGTTATTTGTGAATCATCCGTGTTTTATTTCTCCGTTCGGAGGCTTCTGTAATGTCACTTTGGCTCTTTCCTTCTGTCAGTTTGTCTGCATGTATGCATAGACATCCCTCCGCGGGGCAAACACACACACACACACACACACACACACACACACACTCACAGAATCACATGCTCTTTGTTATTCCCATGGTTGAGTGTTCCTCCCCAGGCTGCGCACCCTCTCACTCAGCCCGAGCAGTGCTGAAAGATGTGCCTAAATTAGGACGTGTGACTTTTTAGCACCCCGATTCTTGCACTTTTCAGATGTGCGCCGCGCTGAACTTCATTAGCAGCTTTTCTTTCTTTAAGAGGCTTACATTCCCATCAACACCTTGAGGTGCAGTGTGCGATTAAGCCGGGACGCGTGTCCTTTTGTGTGTGCGTTTTTTTGCACAAGCCTTTTGTTTTTCTTAAGTGAAAATGTGAGTCTCCTGGAGAGTATTAGTGAATATTAAATTAGACTCTTATCCCACAGGCTAGAAGCATAGAGTCAGTGGTCTGTTTGTTGATGTCAGGAAGTAGAAGGGGACTTTGGCAATCAATCTAACAAGTATTTGGATACAATTTCAACTTGATTGTAACTGAACATGGCTCTTAAAAAAATGATTCCATAAAGACAGAAACAAAAATGAAATACAGTTAATTCTCAAATTTGTTTATTTACCTCAATGGCAGAGACAACCAGGCTTTTAGTTGAAATGTATATTAGAGACAGGCTTTTATTGCTAATTGCTATAAATATATGGCTATTGTTAATGCCCAATGCTTCCTTCATGTTTATCTGTTTTGATTAATTCAGTAATATATTTCCGCAGCACTAATTCCATCACTAAAAGTGTCATGTCTCCGGTTCTCTTCTCAGACCAATTGATTGCATCTCTTTAACTTTTCTATTCTTCCCAGTCAACGTTAAACTACACATTTCTCACATTCAAATATTCTAGCCTTCCAGTAGGTAGGCTTTTATAATGAAACATCGACAGGAAGTGTTGACTTTCAACGACGGCACCTAAATGCCGATCGAGGAAAAAGTGAAAATATTGAAAAGTAAATTCAATGAAACAATTATTTCTGTTACAACTTGGAGCAGCAACGTGAAGATGGCCTGACTGTGGACCATAATGATGACTTCATCATGCGAGCCGTTGTTGTTGGCAACCAGCATTTATTGGTTTGTGCTGGCCACCTCTGGCTATTATTTAAGGGTCGGCCATTATTAGAATACCAGCTTTAAATGAAAATGTCACGGCATTTCGCCACTTCTGACATGCATTTTTATACAAGTTACACATCTTAGTGCTGCTTTTTATAAGAAAACCAACAAAAGAGAAAATTATCAAAGTAGCTCAGAGTATATCCTCATTTGTACGGCAGGAATATCTGGCAAAGGACCACTGGGCTGAAAACAGTGACCGCTGCAGACGAAACCCATTTACCAGGGTGATTGTCTATCAATTAAGTGAAACTATTGAGCTGTGTCGTAACCCAACCCGATGACCTAAATAGACAGTGGAGAGTGCTGTCAGGCAGACGGAGTCTAAACAACGGCACACACACACACACACACATGCAGAAGAAGTGTCGCGCTGCCTTTTTCAAATGGCAGTGCAACAGCGAGGGCCGTTTGAAAGTCTGGGAACAACACTTCCAGTAACACTCTAGTTTTGTTTGGGATCCGAAGGGCAGATGGCCGCTTCTCCTTTTACACTTTGATTTAAATTACAATTTTTGCAGTTTGCTGATCCGCTCATCTCGGTAGTAATATAAACGGTTATTACTTAAGCGAGCAGGGGTCAAAGCCGTAGCAGTGAGTTCCACATGTTCCTCTGTTGCTTAAATGGTTTTGTAAAAAAAGAAAAAGGCGGTAGAATTGGGATACAAAACTAACCATGGCACCATGGCATGGCGTTCTTATGTGACATTCACAAATCAGAAACAATGCACACCTCAAGTAAAGGAACGTGTGCATGTCGTTGCACCAATACTGAACAAAGGACTAGCCCTGAAGTCTTCAATTAGTTTTTGTTTTTTTTAAAGCAAAAATTCCTGAAAATTCACTGCCTTAAGTTTTGTCAAATGTGAATATGTGCTTGTTTTCTTGGTCTTTGGTAACTTGTAAATACGCTGTTAAAAAGTAGTTCAGGGTATTGGTAATTATATGATTTTGCTCAAAAACCAATCACCTGAAGCGTTCTTCGATTTGATGTGACGCGTGATCGGCCCACTACAGCAGCAGCTACAACCCACGCGACCGGGGTTTCCTGCCGGCAGCTAATTGTGCCAGCTGCTAATTGTGCTAGCAGCGCGAACATTGGCAGCACTGTTGACAGCTAACAGTTTTAACCTGGAAGGGAACCGGAGGGGTGTGGGCATTCTGTAAGTTATCAGCGCTAACCGCTCCACAGCTGTGCGGTGCGGCGGCAGTTAGCTAGCCAGTGGGACGGACACACAGACACACACACACACACACACACAGCTTCCATTCACATGATGGGCATCAAAATAAGTGCTCTATTGGTATCAGTGTCACATAACCCCCTGACCTGATGCTATGGCCAGAGTCGGTGCATTAACAAAGACCCCTTAGTTATCGTCAAAAGCAGCGTGGCACATGTACGCTTGCTTGCTGCCCCAGTATGAAGGAGGCGTCTGCGTCCCACAGAGGGGCTTTGCATTCTAACAGTTGGCTACAGGCTGCAGAGCCAGAGAGTTGCAGACTCCAGTGGAATGCGTCAGCAGGCACACAGGCAGCGCTCGTGTTTTTCTTTTTTTTTTTTTGGGAAGGAAGACGTAGCAGTCCTATTACTCACCTCTGTAGCAGTGATAGTGCTGTGCCTCCCAGGGGTTCTGTCCAATCATTGGCGCACACTTCATTACCTTGTTCTGTGGAGGTGTGTGTACTCTTGCTGCAGAGCCCTCCGCTCTCAACTTGCGTACACTGCACAGGGATTTGCTGTCTGTTTACAGTAGGCTTTGTGCTGTTCTCAGCTGCATTTTTGTTCTTATCGACCTTAAAAAAAAAAAAAAAAAAAAAAGGCTCCTGTGTTTTTTTTTTTTTTTTTTTAAAGAATGATAGCCGTGTTTTCTACGGGTCATATCTGCATGTCAGGCTTCATCCCTCTCCTCTCCTCCTCCTCCGACACCAGCGCCGCGATGATCCCGCTGCAGCTTTTCGTGCTGCATTCAACATCTGGGCACTGTGCGGTGAGGAGGATGTTCGTCCTGGAGGGCGGTTGGGCCGTAATCGAACCGTAAATAGTGTGTGTGTGTGTGTGTGTGTGTGTGTGTGTGTGTGTGTGTGTGTCCCCATTTCAATAGAGTGCGCAGCAGGGGGAGGGGAAGAGGTGGAATCTGCCATATGGATGAAAGACAAAGGGAGATATGGAAGGGAGGAGGAAGGAGAAGAGGGGGAGACTCGGCGTCCCACGTCAACTCGCTTGACGCTCCCAGCTGGCCCTGGGGATGCTGACAGCACAGTTTTTGTTGATTCATCCCCCCCTCCTCTCTTCGACCAGTTCCCCCGTCTTTTGTCAGTCTCCATCCCCCCCGACCTTCCTCCTCGGCGCCCTCCAGCGTGATCTTGCGAGTGTGGAGTTCCTCCCCGTCACATTGTCAGGTCTGCTGATGCATGCGCCCGATGCCAGTGAGGGTCTTTCGTCCCCGGAATTAAGACTATCTTTCCCACTGGGTATATGAGTTGAAGGGTAAAGTCAGTGTGCCACAGGGACGGGTTTACAAAAAAAAAAAAAAAGCTGATGGATGGATGCGATTGCTCAAAGTATGAAGTGTTCTTTCTTGCAGGCTGTGCTCCCTCATTTAACACCGGAACTGTCCGGATTATACATACTTCAAATCTGCCACTGACCCCCATGGACTATGACTATATGTTTCCTGCAGGAAAAAGGTGTGGCGTACAGACTGATGTCATTATTTTCCCACACTTGAATGCATTTTAGCTCCTGTGTTAGCGCCGCTTGTTGCACAGAGGTAATAGTAATAGGAAAAAAAATTTGTATCAATGAAGGGAATCTTGGCACAGCTCTAAGATCTGAGTGTGTGGTGACTGGTTTATGGAGAGGTGTCAGTATGCAGTTCGTAGCGTCTGTATGAAGGCTATTTAATATTTGCACATCTTAGAGTGAAGAGAAAACGCGTCCACCCATTGAGAAGTGTACAGAAATGAATGATAAACACTGACTTGGCTCTGACCAATCGGCGTCCTGCTTGTAGCTGCTTGTAGCTGCATGCATGGTTCGCGACATGGAGAGTCGAGTGTTGGCAGCTCCCAAAGAGGTTAGCGTAGATTAGGGCTCGGCGGTATGACCAAAAATGCATATCACGGTATTTTGTAAGATTCTGGTGGTTTCACGGTATTTTTTTTTTGTTTGTGCTAAAGCATTAATTAATTAACGCCGAAAAGAACCGGCCAGCGAGCGGCGAACAGCTGTTTGTGTGGCGTGTCTTCTGTTCCGTCACTTCCTGTTTCCTTCACCTACATTCCCCTGGGTCCTAAGCCCCTCCAAGTACAGCTTCTTATCACCCTCTATGTACCAACGTACACCACACATATTGCACAGCAATCAGCGTTGCATATGTGTCTAACCAAAATACCTTTTGTTGTTCAGTCTTTGTTCATCCTGCATCGCTCTTTTCTGTTCTTTAATGTAACGTTACTGGAGCGACAGAGCCTCTCCCAGCTGTTAGCAGACTGTTGTTAGCGAGCTGTACCCAGCATGCAGTTCGGCGGCGAAATTGTATAAATGTACAATTATTAGTGTTATAAATTGTTTATGTGTCACAAACTGTTATGTCGTGGTGTTTTGCCCTGTTAAAGAGCGTTTGTTGTGGGTTGTTAATTGTTGTTATAAAGTTATAACCATGATTAGGGTTCCCTCTCAATACACTAAGACAGCGATTCCCAAACTTTTTAGGCCATGCACCCCCTTCTACATCCCGACCGGGTTCACGCATCCCGAATCCCCCCCCCCCCCCCACACCTTAAAAAAAAAAAAGCAACGGAGCCTATTTATACCCGCATAAAAATCGGACCAATGAGAGAACAGTTTGCTCGCGCGTAGCGTTTGTTTACGAGATAAAAAATACAAAAAAGACAAAAACTTCCTGCACCGTGCCTTCGAAAAGGTAACAGACGTACACCAGAAGATTGGCCAGATTGGCCACATCTGTAGACTCGTCTACTTGCAGAGAGTAGAACTCACTCTTCTTCACGCGACCGATTAATGTAGCCAGGATGTCTTCGGACAAAGTATCGATGCTGCGACACAGTGTTGTTGGACACCGGGATCATGTCCAACTTGTTTTGCTTCTCTCTCTCTCCAATTCCACCATCTCTTTGGCAGCTGGCAAGCACACGTCTTCAGCGATTGTGTGAGGTAGCCCCTTTCTTGCTATTCTGTAACTGACCCGATATGAAGCCCGTAGTGCGTTTTTTGTAGACCCAACACATGAATGAGACTGCAGTTGTTTTGGGCTGTTTTGTAACTCCTCCAATTTCGATATAAAAATGTAAGGGGCTTTTGACTTGCACTGGCATGCTTGGTGTTCAAATGGCGACGTAAATAAGAGGGCTTCAGACAGCTGTTAGCCAGAACTGCACCAGGCATGCATGCAACCCTGTCTCCTAAAAATGGTGTTTGACTTATTACAAATACATTTCTAATCAACATTTTAACACTAACATTTTTTTCCCTCTCCTTCTCCCTATTACGCGGACAGAATACTACCACAACACGCCGCCTGTCTCCGGCAGAAATGCGCTCATACACGCACGGGAACAACACCGAATTGTCGGCCGAGATACCACCAAAACACCCCGCCTGTCTCCAGCAGAAACGCGCTCATCCAGGCCGAGCAACGAGGAACATTACGCGGCTACAATACCTCCACAAAGGCCCGCGTGTAAAATCCGGGAGTAACCGTAACTCTCTTAAGGGTTAGGTTTGGGTGGGGACGTGGCTTCCTTGTGGAAGTTATGGTTAGGGTTAGATGAATACAAATAAATAAAATATACCTCCATAACACCTCGCCACTCTCGGCTCATACCTCCCCAGCAACGAGGCACATCACCCGGCCACAATACCTCCAGAATGTCCCCGGGGTGAAATCCGGGACTTGGTTTTATGGTTCCGAGTGGCCGGCGCTCACCCGTTGGTGCCGGACGCGAGGTCTCCAGCCGCCCTCGCCGTGAGGCACCCCATCGTCAGGTCTATCAGCCCTCGGAACAGGCCGCGGGTCAACAACTTGTGGGTGGCGGGGGTAGAGGCGAGGCAGATCACAGAAAAATAATAAAGACTAGAGTATGGCAAAGATATGTTGATGAGAAACGTATTTGTAATACGTCAAACACAAATGTAATCAGGGAGAAAATACCTTTATGGTCAAACGTAATTGAGAATGCATTTTAGTTTTGGGGGAACGTAATTTTTAGGAGACAGGACTGCACCATTAGACCACCATTACATTTTTCCTCTCGCGCACCCCCGAGAGGCAGCTCGCACACCACCAGGGGTGCGCGCACCACACTTTGGGAATCCCTGCACTAAGATAACTAGCTCCGACCGTAGCGCTCTCAGCGGTGAACAATATATTTTGCTGCCTGTTGAAGAGCGACAGAAGCTGTTTCGGCTGTGCACCGGTATGACAGTATATGAAAAATTCATATCATACGGGAAATTAATACCGGTATACCGCCCAGCACTAGCGTAGATGCTACAGTAGCATCAGTTATATCACAACTGGAGAGTGTTTCTTAAGCAAAAGAAGGGCAAAGAATGGCACTGCAGGTTTTTTCTCGATGGAATAGATGGTTACGCTCTCCTCCCGACTTGCTTTTGGCAATAGTTTGACAGATGGTTGAAGTCTTGATTCTTGAATAAAAGATGAGAACACATATTTTCACCATATGGCCACACAGGGTAATGGGAAGAGGGAAAACGGAACCAAAAACAAAACGCATGGAACGAGGGCACAGATTGGGCCCATACATACCAGAAAGCAGATAATAACTACTTAGAAATACATGCAGCGTGTGAGCAGTAACTGTTATTCAAACATACAAAGGCAGGCTTATGAATAAGTAAACTTATAACAAGACAGAAGGAGTGGCAGGTGAGCTCAACCTTGTTCTAAGCCTTTTCTTTATTTTAAATGGCTAATTGCGAGGAAATACAGTGACTGTTGTATGAAACAACCGGAGCTGTTATGTGCAACTGGCATCCCGTTCCTGCATGGAGACAAATATTCTGACCCCCATGGCAGTTTTCGTTTTAAATTGTCTTAACACCGCGATGGAGCGGCAGAGGCAGCGCCTTCTTCCTTTAGGGACCGTGCAACATGAAATGCCCAGGCTGGGTCCGCAGTTCACCAGCACTGCCGCCATTATAACTTGGTAATTGGGCTCTCCGGTTTACAGACAGTTTGAGGGCAGTTCTGTTTTTATTCAATGGATGTGTGAGGAGTAGCAAAAACAAGACGCAGACGTATTGCGTTCTGGAGGGCTCCAGACGAATGGATGCAGTCAGCACTAACCAAAGGCAACTCACTTAGGAGCGTTTGTGTAGTAAAATAATGGGTTGTAATAATGTCATTACATTTGGGCAGGCTGAGAACAGATTTAGGAAAGACTAGCTGTAACCTTCCACCAGCCTTCAGTGTAGTAAATGCAGAGCTTCCTGAATAATTCTAGGCCCGGAGCAATGTGTGCCATGACTTGCCAAAGGGAAAATATCACATACATCTCACGCCGTTTCTTTATACTGAAGCTAGTATATATTGGATGCAAGGGGAGGGAAATCCCCCCCCCGTCAAGGTTCTAAAAAAAGCTTTAGATCCAGGTTCCAGTTGTTGATGGATGACGGCGTGCGAAGACATGCAGCCCCTCACCGACACCGTAATTTAAAGGCACGCTTCTCTTTTTCCGTTGGCAACCTATGCCTTTCTTTTTTGTTTCCCCTTCTATGTTGTTATTTTCGTTGTAGATCAAGACAGAAGATCCATGAAGTCAAGGTGACACGATGCAAAGGTGTTTTATTACTGGGTCATCCAACCGATTGCCACTCTGGGGGTCAGTTAATCCAGAGGTCAAACCAATCAGTAGGCCTTCTTCTCTATTATTATTATTTGGTTATTAAGTTGGGATACAAACTGCTAATATCAGTAAACATAACATTTTTCACAATGCCAATTTTGTTGCCGTTTTCCGGTATTTTTCATTGATGTGCATGTGACTTGCTAGAAGTGGAAATGGACAAAAAAAACAACGGACTATTTAAATTTCCGCGGTGATTCAGAGGTCTGGAACAAGACTGAACTGCCCAAAACCCAACACTGGTTCGTGTGAGAGGTACTGAAGTCTCTTTTTTCTTTTCAAATGTCTTGTTATCCAAGTGAAGTTCTACGTTTTGGCTTTGACAACAAGGCCATCTCTGTGCTCTGCAGGTTGCAAAAAGTCATGCCATTCTGCCCAGAAGTCAAAACTACCCTCCAAAATCCATAAATCAGATTAAATTAACAGGCGATGGAGCATTTCAGCATCTTCTACCACCGGCATCAGTACACACATTGTGTACTGCAGTGGTTGTCCCTGTAAAAATAGCTAGGTCAGCTAAAACCAGCCAAAGGATAGAAAGACAAGTCGTCCCAAAAGAAAACTAGCTCTTGTAGTTTCCCCGATGGTGTGATTATGCGGTATAGGCGCTGGTGGAAAATTTATTTGGATCTTTAGTTTTTTTGCCTTTAGATGCAGTGATGTTGACTGTCACAGGCAGTGCTGGAGTGTACCGTTTCATGTTTGCCGCTGACGGACTGAACGGCTGCTGTTGCATATCATCCTGTAGGAGATGCAGTAAATAAGGATTCTTTAACTAGACTTGAAAATATAGACCAAAGCTATTCTCCCCCTGTCTGAAAAGTTGTTTAAAGACATTTGGATGATTTTAAAGAGTGATGTTTGATTTTCAATTTTTTGTTTTTCCTCCCTCAACACAGTATTAATTACTTGTTGGTAGCTATAGTGCTAACTCAAAATTATGAATACATATTGGTATTCTGATAATTAAATCCTGTCTGCATACACACTAGGGGTGTAAACCCAAAGTTTTATAATATTATTAATATCACAACGTTATATTGATTCTTTGGACAACAATACAAAGTCTGTCAGAATATGATTTTGATTCAGTTCAGGGGTTTTTGATCTTGCTTAAATGGACACACCATGGGAATTTCAATTTAAAATGACGCATATCGACGTCATCACTTTGCATCGATGGTATTGGATCGTTGATAATTGAATCGATACACTGATCCATAGCGATGGTACTTTACACCCCTAATAGATGTATTGAATGTGTTTCTATGGGAAAAGCTCAATATCCTGTTATTGAATCGCCATCATTCATTCACTGAATCCCACTTTGTTGCACTATAGAGTTCTGTGAGGTTAGATGGACAAATTTGACCTTATGGATATGAAGCCGTTCACATGGACATATAGCCATGAATGGAAGTTCAATTAGGCTTTTTTTATTGTTAGATAGACCTCATATATAAATATATATATTCTATGGCACCCTTCAACTTTGGTGTCTTGTGGAAGGGCTTTTCTGTGTGTTTGACGATGGCATGCTGTAATTCATATGTAATATACAGAATTCCGCTTGAATGAACATAGTTGAACAAAAGCCGTTAGTCCTTCATTTGACGTCGTCTTGAACCCACTGAGGGGTTAGGAGTGACCTTTTCACAAGGAGGATGACTCCTAATACAGACCTCAAGGGCACAGCGTTGGAGCCTAACCTGCGCCTCCGGCTGGCCTCACTCATCGTATTCTTCCCATCTCTTCCATGCGTCACCGCTTCAATAGTTCAACATTGTGACTTCACGCAAGGACAGACTTTGCTCTTCAATACGCACTATATAGATATATATATAGATATATATATCGTAAGAACATGAAAATAAGTATAATCCTCATTATGTGTCCAAACCATCTCCTTGTGGAAAGTATACATCAGAATATAGAAAATAAATGACTTATGGTTGTGCTATGGAGGGATAGCATCACTCAGGTTACAGAAGCCCCCCCCCCCCCCCCCACCACAGGACAAACTTGAGAAAGTTGCCAAGGAAAAGGTCACGTTTGTGGCCCTGCTTCTGTACGGCCCCGACGAGGGCACAGTGGAAAGTCAGGCCCAGGAAAACCATCGTGCCTGTGTGTGTGAATGTGTCATGAACGAGGCGCATCGACTAATTCCTATATTAATTAGATATTGAAACGCTGGAAGTTTCTGATCAATAAACATTGATTTTGTTTTTCTTCCCCCTCCACAAAGTCAATACACAGAGTTCTGCATTTGCACTTTAGACCTTCGTCGTGTCGTTCCAGACCTCTGACACATGTCTGTATGGAGTGAAGCTCTGCCTTATCGGTGAAACGACCACAGAGGATGAAATATGTATCCCGGCGACGCTGGCTGAGGTCGGACCTGTGCCCGCAGTCCAAAGACTCTTTATAATATTAATTTCCCTTCCGCTCATTTTGTAGTCTTGTGGGCCGCTAACGGGAGCGCAGACAGTGACAGCTGTTATGATTTATGAGGCCACCGTTTGATCGCTCCGTGGCAGAGATAAATGGGATTGTGGTTAGTCAGCCAGTGAGCTGGGCCTCGCATCCGCCCGTTTGTATGCGTGTATCTGTATTTCTGTACGAACCTCCCCTTCCCCCCTTCTGCAGTCAGTCATGACCCTTTTCAGCGAAGCCATCATCAACTCCAGGACAAAAGCTTTTGATTGATTACATAGTGACATATATGTCCTGTGTCATCAGTGAGTCGGCTATTGCCTGGTGATTTATTTTTATTTCACGGATTTAAACCCCGGTGAGAATAGTCACACAGCAGATATTCGTCTGTTTACCCCCCCCCCCCCCCCTTTGTTGCATGCGCCATTGCACATCACTTAATTTCCCATCGTGACATCAGTCGATGGCTAGCTAGGTGCCTAAACGGCTGCTGTAAAAGGTAGGGTACGTCCAACACTAAATACAGCCTATTCAGCAATGTGTTTTTCTTTGTTCTCTGTACTTTGTTTGCTAATCCAGGTCAGTTCTTGGTTCATTCTCTGTCTAGCTGCTAGGAAGTATTGATTTTTGTCATTCGCGTCCCAGTATGCAAAGCGGACCTGGTTGTGGGAGCCTGAAGCCCAACCAGGACCACCTCTACTAAACCACGGGTTTTCAATGTCACTGACACTTCTGGGCCTCCCATCAAACTAAATGATAAAAAAAAGTTGGAAGTAATGGATTTTTTCACTCCTATTTTCATTATTTTTCTTCCCTCTATTTTAGGGATAATCGTGCTCTGAGGTTTAAAACTAAAGTTCCCATAAGTTGTTCTTTTTTGGGGGGATATGACAGGAAGTATGTGGCCATGGAGTCAGTTGGTTAGCTTAGTTTCAGCTGTTTAGGTTCATCAAATTCACACCATTATAAGTACAGAGTTAGCAATTAGCATTTCCTTTTTGCTATCACTTTGATCCTTAAAAGAATTATGATTCCTGGAGTCCTGGAGCTACGAGGAGGATTTATGGATGTTTATTTGCAATGGACATACAGAGTTACGACTCTAAGGAGAACGCTCTAAGGTCTCGGCTACTTAGGTCTGCAATGAGTATCATTGCTGTGCTCAGATCCACCCAAACAAATCGTACCAATCGTGATAATTCAAGGGGGCTTGACAACGTACGGTTTCCAAGACTCTGCTGTACAGTGGGACAGGTTCTTGTCAACTGTAAGAGGATGTAAAAGAAAGACTCGTGCAGCTTCTGGTGTGCAGTAAAATGCTCGTCGGGCAAGTAAAAAAGACGCAAAGGGGGGGTTGATTCTGCAATCACAAATCACCGCCATGGCTGCAATATTTCATTCCGCCACGTCTTCAGTTCAGCAGGGTATTTATAGTTGTAGGACTGATGGTGTAAATAAGCCCAGCTGTAGATCAGTTAATTTGTATGCTGTGCTGCTAATTAAAGCCGAATACAGGACTGTATTAAATGTGTCCCAAAAGGTGGTGTGTTTTTCTGCCACACAACAAGAAATACTAGTTGAAGAAACCAATAAATATATTTGGATGCTCCTCTGGTTATACAATTCAGTACTGCATTAATCATTTCACACATCACAGAAGTAGTTTTAATTGTTTGTCCCTCTGTGTGTGTGCCCAATGCAGCTTCCTTTGCCCCAGTGGTCAATCTGCAGTTATGAATCAGGTTCGGTGCCCATTCGGATTTTTAGTCCCTCTTGTTGCAAAGGAGCCACCCACAGGAGATATTAGAATTGTGCTGTTTTTAGCAGTATGGCCTTTTCTGTTATTTAGCCTGCACATAACCTCTGTGTGGCCGCATAGTTTATAAAGACAAACAAACCTAAAAGAAAAAAGAAAAAAAGTTATATATTGTGTGTATATATATATATATATATATATATATTGTGTGTGTATATATATATATATATATATATATATATATATATATATATATATATATATATATATATATATATATATATATATATATATATATGAACTTATAAGGAAAGGGTCTGCATTACATAATGTTTACACACTGCCCGGAGTGATGTGTAATTTGACTCATGAGAAGTGATGGGCATAGTACACTCTGAATGCATCATGCAGACAGAAGGAGTAGCCAAGGTACACTAGCCGGGATGTGCTGAATGCGATGCGCTCAATGAAAGAATACAGTTGATCTTCTTACACCAGTCAGTTGTCCATATGGAATATCCAACCCTCCATCCAATCCAATCCACAGGGAGCGGCGACTCTGTTTGCAAAAAGAAGTCAGATTGTATTGAAGTCTATGAGAAAACGGCCCTACTTCTCACTTGATTTATTACCTCAGTAAAAACTGTAACCATGAGTTTATGATCTCAATCACTATAGTTTTAAGTCTTCTTCAATACAGCATGATGTTCATTCTGTAAATTATGGTCCCATAAGGCAGGGGTCCCCAACCGGACCGGTTTCACGTAAGACAATATTTTCACGGACCGGCCTTCAAGGTGTGGCGGAAAAACACGACGAAATAAAATATGATCGGCATGAAAACAAGTATAAAATACATAAATAAATACAACTGACAATAACGCTGAATCAGTGGGAGCCCTGAGCTTGTTTCTCTGCAACGAGACTGTCGCATCTGGGGTAATGGGAGACAATGACACCCGAAGTCTGTTCCTTATGTCCAGTCTACTCCGTAATTTTGTTTTGATTGCCGTCACTGCAGAAAATCCCGCTTCACAAAGAGGATGTTTGAAATGGAAGCAGAGTTTTCAGTGCTTTAGTGGCAATCTCAGGATATTCAGCCTTGATTTTAATCCAAAACACCAGCAGAGTTGTTGTCTCAAACACACTTTTAAGGCCATTGTCATTTGCAATCTCCAGCAGCTGATTTTCCTCTGTCACCACATATTCTGCAGAGCGGGTTTGGCGTGTCAGAATTACTCCTGATATTTAATCAGACTCCTGATATTGTCTGTTAAATGAAGCTTTCATTTTCTTGGAAGTTGTAGCTCTTCTTCTGTCTCCTTAGTGGGCCTTTCTCCCTTTGCAAAGAAGCTCTCCAAAAGTTATTTACTCATTTTCACTAGTTTGCGGGCTTAATTTTTGAGGTCACGTGACCGAGATAAGCGTCTTGACATGTGTCAAGAGGCACAGGCGGATGAAATTGCGAGAGAATCCGGTCATTTTTCAAAATAAAACTTCTTTCAGACTCCGATAATCAATAAAACGGAAATAATATAATATTTATTCTTTCTGTGCGGCCCGGTACCAAATGATCCACGGCCCGGTGGTTGGGGACCACTGCCATAAGGTACCGCTACCAGAGCCGTATACAGCGTCTCTACGTCACTCTTCTGCAGCCCAAATATGATCACTTCCTTTCACCGGTTGCAAAACATCCAAGATGGCGACGGCCAGAATGCCATCTGAGGCTTCAAAACCGGCAGTCCACAAACCAATGGGTGACGTCGCGACGACTACGTCCACTTTTCATATACCGTCTATTTTTTGGGGGGGGGGGGGCTATTTTCTTTCTGAAAAGAGGAGGATGAAGTGCTCCAATGCTCTGCCCGTTGGAAGGTGCAGTCACATTCAACAACTTTGTTATTATCCCCAAAAAACTTTTAAGGCAAACGCATACAGTATTTGTGTCCCATGTTGCTGTACATCCAAAGAACTTTTGGAATACCGTCTTAACTATGCCACTTGTGACAGCTCAGCATAGACAGCCAAGGGTGGCTTCATTTGAATTGTCCTCTGAGAGTCTCACTTACCCAGACGTATCCTACAGACTTGGCTCATGATTCCCTGCAGCTTAGTCAAAATAGTTACAGCCTATTGATACTGTTCACGGGCGTGTTAAACATGTCCCTTCATGCTGTGAGCAGAAAATGTTGCTTTGGGGGACAAAGCAACATTTGCTTCGCGGTCGGGCCTCGGCTGTGGCCGCCGAACATAAATGACGAGGCACGTTTGTCCTCGGAGGGCTCAGTCACTTGCGGTTTCATTTTTCATCTTTTGTGTCCCATTATCTTCCCTTTCCCAGTAGTTGGCTACAATGTAGCCACGTCACAGTATTCTTCCGTGACACAACGGCATTTTAAAAGAATGGAACAAAATTGCATTCCTTTTTGTTTTGACCCATCATCTCATCGATTATGTTTCAATGAAAACCGTTGGGGACTGATTGTTTTCCACCACTCTGTCCTGGCATTTTTACAATTATGCCAGTTGCCCCAAGGGTGCGCTCCATTGTTTGTCCATGTGTCACAAGTGATATCTCAGACATGGCCCACTGGACTTTGAAAAGCACTTGGAGGGGCGATGCGTTTTATTGTTGCATGTCAGGGATTTATAAAAGCCCGTGGCCATAATAGGAGGAGGCTTCGAAACATTCTCATACCACGTGCATTGCAAGCTCTTTTCCAGCAACTCCCTTCATACAATAATGACATTTTACTGCGTAGAGACACTCGGGGAAATAAAATCCTACTTGGTTCTAAATGCTCCCCTGTAGCAGTAAGTGTGAAGTGTTTTATTCGAGGGCACCAAAGCATTGCTGACCTTTTCTAATCTGGAGTTTCCCTGCTGGTCTTGCGACTCTAACCCGACTCTATCCACTTGTTATGTGCCTGCTTTACTCACACACTGCTCACTCTTTCACCAAAACTGAAAGAGTATTGTCATTATACGCAAGATGTTTCCGCCATTTTTAGGAGCAAGAATTGCCAGGGCTCTGAAATGTGTCGGATCACAAGCAGCTTATGTAGCTTAATTACAATTTTCCTTTTTTTTTGTGTGTCATAAACAGACATGAATCTGGTCTAATGAAACAAACTGAGACCTCCACTGCCTCATTTCGGGGTGACTTAAATAATTTCTGTCGACTGCTTTGCAAAGTCTTTCTTTTAGTTATACGAACCGATCTTGCTCTGACTTCAGCAGGAGTTCTGTGGCAGCGGATGAAGACTAGTGCACATATGCTACATCAACCGCAACGACGACAACAAACAAAAAGCGTGGCTGCTGCTCAACGCTCACCACTCTGGCAGAAGGGGCTCTGTTATTTTCTAACAGATTTCCCAGTTCAGAGGTTGCAAAATTTGGGGTAAACGAGCTAAAAATAGACTCTACCTTGGTGATGGCAGGAGATGCCTGTTCGTCTGTATCGGTAAAGCAGTGCAATGCTAAACAGAATAGTGATAGAACTTTGTAAGATATAATTAGTTTTTGTCTTTTGGAAGAAAGAAAAAAATACTCTTTCCCTTTCATATTTCCATTGGCATGACTATTTGGTCTTGTGCTGGATTGGAAACGGAGCACGCCATGTCAGCATCCAAGGCAAGAAGTCATGTGACCTGCTCCGGCCTGCCCTGGCAGCTTCCTAGAGGGTCGGAGGAAACGCTTGTTTGGCTTTGAAAAAATGGGTGACATTCCCCCCTTTCAGCTATTGAATCATCTACAGTCATCGCTGAATCACAGAGTTCCCATTCATTGCTGGCAGAAAAAAAAAAAAAAAATATATATATATATACAGTATATATCTGAGTAGAGTACCGCACTCAATTACAGAGTTGTATTTCAGTACCACAATGGGTTTTGGATGTATAAAATCTTCCCTCTG
Source organism: Anarhichas minor (assembly GCF_050575085.1). Lineage (NCBI taxonomy): Eukaryota > Metazoa > Chordata > Actinopteri > Perciformes > Anarhichadidae > Anarhichas > Anarhichas minor. Next base: position 54,552 of record NW_027466533.1, on the reverse strand, counting down.
CAGCTGGTGACTCTGATATCATGCAGCAAATTATACTGTTAAAAATGCACACACACACACACACACACACACACACACACACAGGCAGGGGCAAACACTTAAGCACACTGAACAAGGAAAGCTTTCTCTGCGATGTGAGCAGTTATGGCTGAATGGTTGAGTGTGTCCTCTGTCTCTGTGAGGTCGGCAGCCCAGGGAAGATTAGGAGGAAGCACATCAAATGCATGAGAGAGAGGAAGAAAGGGAGAGGGGAGAGACGACGAGAAAAAAAAAAAAGCTGACGGCTCAGGAAAACCCCGCTGCATTACACTTGCTTTTAGGGAATTATTTCAGTGAGAATTCTGCAGGGTCCGAGAGTGGACACGAACACACACACGCACACGCACACATAAACTATCTTCCAGGCTTAAAATCTCCTCCTTGAATCCACATCAATCTGATCAGCTCCGCCTATTTTAGCAGTCGCTGCTCGCGGTTCCTGTGTTTGCTCCCACGGCACCACCCTCTTCCTCACCCCTTTTACCCGCAGTGCACGTTCACGTTTATTTTTGTAAATGCGTTTCTGCATTATTCATTACCAGCCGTGGCCTCGCCTTCGGCATGCCTGGCGGGTGGCCTACATGCACAGGTTATAATCCTACTCTCCCACCTGCTAAACACTCTTTTTCTATTTTGTTTCCTGTCTCATTTTGGAATAACATTTCCGTAGCTGCCAGTTGTGAAGTCTGTGCAGTAAAAGTTGTTCATGATGACAATGGGTGGTGTTGTTGACTGTGTGCGAGACCCCAGACAAAAAAAAACAAGTTGGTGTTGTTAACTGGTGGCCATTGCAGTTGGCAAGGAAGTCAAGGGTGGGGCTGGCTTGTAAAATGAAAGCTGTTTTAAAATAGTCTCCCAGACACCGTGCGTCACCACGGCGGGGCCACATCACAGCTCCCTGCTTCTTCTCCCTTACTGGTTTCCATATGTTCAGTTGGCAGCACGCTCTACGCCGTCACACGGCTCCCAGTTCTGCATGTATATGACTGCAAAATTTCCTGTGTCCCGAATATCTGAACACGTTTCAAAATCACAATAATCAGACAATTGATTTGCCAACAGGCATGTTTTTTAACACGTAGTACCCTTTTTTTCACGTCCCGTTAGCAGCTCTAAAGTCGGCAACCCTGGTGTATCTATCAGTCAGTCGCTTGGTCGGTCCTCCACTTTTATCGGAACTCAAATACATGTCAACAAACATTGGATGGATTGCATTTCTGCTGACCTTTAACTTTAATAAACAGTTCGATTTCCAACTCATGCTCTCTGCCAAGGCGGAGCATTCACAATAGAACTAACTACTGTGCATTTGTGACTGAGATCATGTTCACAGCAGTAGATGTACCCAGACTTTCATACGGTGTGAGCACATAAACCGGTTTTCTTATGGACTTTCTTCAATCTTGGGATAATAAGGTCCATGTCAAAAATTCCCAAACTTCCCCTTTGACATGACATGTTAAGTCAATTTGTCAGATGAAAACTGTTCTGCTGTTAAAGTTCCGCTGCTGGCACACTTCCGATCCAGCATTGTTTGGTGGAGATGGCCTCATTGGACACAAAAGTGTTCATCCACACCTTTTATTCCGGTTTACAATCATCTACACAACGTGTTAAGCAATCACCAGTGTGTATAGGAACTGACACAAAAGGTAACACTTAATGTATTATTGCAGTGCCAAAAAAGGTACATTGAAAAATGTGGGTGCACAGTTTTACAGCTTGAATGTACTATGCAGGCGTTATTTCTCACTGTCTTCGGCACAGTAATCTGCAGCCTAACTAATTCCGGTGAAGTTCTCCTCGTGCTCCGTCCTTTTCTGACCGTCAAATTGAAAAGTGACCTCGTCTCCGTCGTCTGGATAACATTTTTTTTTTTGATTTCCTTCTGAGGTTAGCTCACCTGTTCCACACAAACTGCACCCAGCAAATATCTAGTTCGCAGTACTCCGTCCACTGCTGTCAGGTGACATCATACATACAGTTCAGTGGGTTGTCACAGTGACATGAGTAACGCACATCCAGGAGGGTTGTGTCATCTGGAAAGAATTGATGACAATGAAGGAAATGTGTCCAAATATAAGCCACTCTAAAAGGGATTTAGGCCCTTCAACATTTGACGTGTTGGTATTGCACTGAACGAACAGCCAGACTTTAAACAAAGTTAAAGTAAATCGTGTCAAGTTTTTGGCATGCAGACTAAATCAGTCAAAGTTTCCCCCACCTTGCTTTAAGCTCATTACCTTTTTTAATTTGTGGTTTTGTTCATTCTGAAGTGAACGTTTGCTCAGACACGCTAATAGATTAAGCCCCGGATTAGAACCTGATTGGTCTGTTTTCTATTTGACTTGGGTCAGGACCTTATTTGTCTGTGTTTACATGTGGTACCGGTTCAGGAAGAGCGAGTGCTAAACCTTCCATGCTGCAGAGGATGTCAGCTAACTGAACCCATCTGTTGCATTTGCCAAGTGTATACCACGCTAATCAGAAACCTGTTCACTTTGAGTCAGTAAATTAACACATTTCGATAGCTCCCTGCTTTGGGTTTTGGCTGCCATTTTTAGCCGTGCTAGCGGCAAGGCACAAAGGACGGGAATGTGCACCACCTTGGTCCTGACTGAAATATATGTTGGATGGATTGCCGTGATATGCCGAGATTTATATCGGCATTCATGGTCCACCTAGGAGGATTTGCAACCGTGGTGATCCCATAAATAGCGACATCATCAGGCCCATAATTTAACTAATAATAATACTTTAGTTTACCACCAAAAGCCTGCAAGACGTTCCCATCTGCACTTTGTTTAGCGCTGGCAAATGTTAGCATGCTAACACGCTAAACTGAGATGGTGAACCACGGTAAACATTACACCTGCAAAACATCAGCGCGTTAGCATTGCTGTTGTTAGCATTGCTGTTGTTAACATTGCTGTTGTTAGCATTTAGCTAGCAAAGCCTCACAGACCTGCCAGCATGTCACCATCACATTGACATGCCTGGACTGGCAGCCGCAACTACTGTAAAACAACAACGAACACAAACTTGTTTTACTAATTATGCAATAATGAATCACACCATGACACGAATAACCCCTCACACATCTTTTACATTAAGTATGCTATGTGTGCCCATGCCTAACTGTTGCCTATAGGCTAGTTTACGGTCAGGATTCAAATTACATTGAGCCCAATGAGCACAGAGGGGCCAACCACAGCATATTATGGTTGCTAATATCCAGTTTTTGAATGTTCATGGCCTCGGCTGAAAGCACAGTACATGGAGATTGTGCATGGCGTCAACAGTTAACTGTTACATACACGTGCAAACGGATGCACGTGCACACTCACACACACACTTTTGCCCACGGTGACACCATGGGGTCGCAATGTATGTGATGTAGTCAGTCAACCAAGAGTGACCTCTTTTAATGCAGCCGCTCTGTTTAGTCCCCTTCTGAAGAGTGGTTGTGACTCATAATCTATACTGTGTATAAAGCCGGGGGGGTTAATCAGGCTGATGCTTTGTGTGTGTGTGTGTCCCGTGTCGGGCTGAGAACTGCAAAGTGGCTCTCAGACATAGTTTCTCTTGATGGGTGACAATTATTTATGAAGCCTCCACAACATTTAGTCTTTTGTAGTAATGTCAAGAGTTGCTCTTTAATATAGAGGTGTGCCACTAGATGTACTAAACACTCTTTTGTTGCGATAATACTATAGTCCTTTAAGAGCCGCAATACTAAAGATCGTGAACCTATTTGAAAGCTAACTTCTGTTAGCGTTTGCTGCACTGTGGCTACAGGATAAGGTTAAATGCAAAACAGTAGTGTAACAGTATAAGTAGAGATGTCAGTTACACAACAACTAACTTAAATTCAAATTTAAGCTACTGGTCAGACCAGACCGAGTGAGGATAAAGCGGCAAGTGTGTTGAATTGAGCTTGAAGTGTGGTGTCTATTGCTTTTGAGTTCAAACAGTTTCAGTTTTTTTGTGCTCCTGTCACATTTCACTGTCTGTGGCCTCATTTTTTACTGCAGTATATAAGTCCTGCACCTTTGTGGAAACTGCACAATCATGGCTAGAAGTAGAGACTCAAACATCTCTTTTATGCAGCATGATACAGTTACAATGATACTTTATTTTACAATAATTGGAAAACAATGGAAGCTATATGTCCAACACTTTTCCAAGTGTCCATCAGTAATACCAACGTTAACAAAACTGAGGATCCATGTGCTACATATATACAATGTGTTCAACAGCCTGCAGGTCAGTCGAAGTTTCACAGATTTTGTGTCTGTTGATCTCAGGCAAGTCAATGATGGCTTCTGTTAGGGTTAGAACAAAGGATGAAGCAGCTTGCAGGCCGCAGGTACTCTTCTGCTGCGAGCTTCTTACTGCGCACGCGCATCAGAAGAATGAGCTGGACCCGGTCCAAAATTAAAACAATATTTAATGTACTACACAAAGTTCACTTACAAACTGAATTAACTATCAATAGTAATGTTCTCGAGAGCAGAGACCACATACACGCATCTCCTCACAGTCCGGCGCGGCCAGTTAGCTGAAAATGAGAGCTGCAGTGATCTGAGGTAAACTCCCTAAAACATCGTCTTTTGTATCCCCTGAGAGTCGGAAAGTGTCCGATACTGTCATAAAACGTGTGAATGACCCTCCGTGGCGATTAGTGATTGGCTTCATTTGAATTCTGTCCCCTCCCATTATCGATCCCTTCTTGGCTCCTCGCAAAACATCTTGAACTCCTCCTCTCTGTCCTGCTGGTCAGCTTGGCATTTGACCGTCCCACTGGCCCCATCCTCCATCGATGAGGTCGCCTCCATTTGCTGCTGCATGTCTGACACCTCACTCAGAATCCCTATCTGACCCTCAAGACTATTCTTAGTGTTTTAATACCTACAGTGACTATACTTCTATGATTTAATACATTCAATGAGTTAATATACTGTAACATATAATATCCTCTATAAGTAAGAATATTGTAAACCTATAATACATTCCATATGGAAACATATTGTGACTAACATATTTATTATTGTAACACTTCTACTCACCACTAGGGGTGTTATTAAATCCTACTAATAATGCGTTTAATACTGAAATTCTCCACACTTCCCAGTTGCACTGAAGAGCGCATCATTTAATGTTGTTGTTTTTTTTACAGGATCTGGTTAAAGCAAACTGTTAATTTCGGACATTTCAAATGAAAAATTCAGAATACAGTGTTTTTGTGAAATATTACAATTTTAAGCATGTATTTGGTTGCTTTTTCTGACAGAAGCGTCATCCCACATGATATATTCAAGGACCTTCGGAGAGATGAAAGTCTGACAATAATGTCGTTTTTTTTTACTGCTTCTGAACGAACGGTTTAGAACAGTTTAGATTTGGTGATTGTTTCAATAAAACATGCTTTTCAGCGTTTTTGGGGGTTCTGTTTCTCTTCAAGATTAGTCATGAAAAAGGGACCTTTTAGTAGTTTCCTTAAAAAAATCAATAAAATGGATTGGATAGCGTTCCAGTGTTAGCCCTTTTTTTTGCGACGGCAGGGCTTAACCGATTCATCGTTCAGCCATACTTCTGACCGCTGGCCCTGAATACTTGCCGTCTTCAGGCAGCAAGTCAAGCGTCAGCTGAAACCGAACCTTCTGTAGCTCCTTGTGGGGGTTGGGCTGAAATCTGCCTTTTGCTGCCTTGTGCACTGTCAACACGCACCAAGCTGTCAACAGAGGTGTCAAACGAGTCAAAACACTTTTTTTTCTTTTTTTTCTTTTTTTTGGAGCAAGCAAGAAAAGCAGATGGGTAGGGCTATAAAAAAAAAGAAAAAGGGATGTGGGGTAGACAGTCTGAAAGCAGAAAGAAACACGATAGGTGCTAACTAACTGCGTTGGCTACAGAAAGAAAAAAAGTGTTTAAATCTTACATTGGAGGTTAATCCTTCTTTAGCCTCAGGATGGTTCATGACTTGGCTTAGTGCTTTGTTGTTCAAGTAATTAATTATGTCTCTCGCTTGAAACATCACATTTCAAACTAGTGTTAATTCCATAGGGCAGAGGGGCTTATCCTGCTAGGTTTCTCTCCAAAAAAAATAACTTTGCTAACCAGGGGAGGCTTGAACACTGAATTCTCAGCGCTGCCTGTACAATCCCCATTCACAAAGCCACTCACATTCACAGCGTTCCGATATCAGGCGGCCGAGCAGCTCGATTGGACTGACTCGGATGTTAATTCCCCGGAGACACCTTTGCAGCAGTATTTCGAGTAGGCGAAAATGAGTCTCTCTCTCTCTCTCTCTCTCTCTCTCTCTCTCTCTCTCTCTCTCTCTCTCTCTCTCTCTCTCTCTCTCTCTCTCTCTCTCTCTCTCTGTATATGTGACTTTCATCCTAATCCCCAACTTCAGTTTTCAGAAGTGATGGCTTTTTCTGGCAGCGAACAGGCCCCCTCGAAAAACCATGAGCTGTCACGCCATCTGCACAGTGATGCAGAAGTGCGCTGGAGTTTGTTGCGGTCGCCCGTCGCTGTCGCAGAATCATCGGGGGTCTCATTCATGCACAATACGGTGTTCTGAAAGAGTCGTCCGCCACTTCCCACGCCAACGGGAGACTGTGTGCAGACTTACGGAAACTCTCACCCATGCGTACGAATATTTTTGATGTAGTTTCCCCTTTATTTATATATATATATATATATATATATATATATATATATATATATATATATATATATATATATATATATATATATATATATATATATATATATATATATATATATATATATATATATATATATATATATATATATATATATATATATATATTTATATATATATATATATATATATATATATATATTTATATATATATATATTTATATATATATATATATATATATATATATATTTATATATATATATTTATATATATATATATATATATATATATATATATATATATTTATATATATATATATATTTATATATATATATATATTTATATATATATATATATATATATATATATATATCTATCATCACTCTAACAAATGCATCTGACCCGGGAACAATAACTCTGTCACCGGGAGGTCACTGAAGGTTTACACTAGCCGACTAACACTGTCATTCATCATTCATTGTAATTGAAGGCTGCTTTTTGTTCACTGGTGCGCCGCACGCCTCACTGACGCCGTCTGTTAGGAACGAGATCCAGTGTTTTTAAAGAAGGTCACCGGGGTGTTTTTGATCGCTGGTGCACCCAGTGTGCAACGGGATCACCATAAACAAAAGGATCAGAAATAAATCCTACCAGAATATATATACAATAAGCCTCGCAGAAATGTCTCTCGCAGTTATTGGTGACGGATGAGGGTTTTCTTGCTGTGGAATGTCTGTGGACATCCGGGCATGGCTTTAGAGCATGACATAACAGCAAGTCCTATATAATGCTCTGGAACTTTAATTTATCTGTGATTTTCAGCAACTTTGTAAAAAGGGGAAAGAAAAAAAGTACATTTTAACTTAAAAAAAAAAAAAAGCACTACTGGATACATATGTATGAGATAATGCTTCAGGGACAACAGAGATGCTGCATGTCTTCCTTCACTGAATCGCACTACCAAGAAGATGTCATGTTTGGAGACGAGTGTAACATGGACTGCATTTTTATCAGTTTGTCCCGCAAACCTTTCTGTAAACATGCAGCCGCAGTAAGAGGAAGTCTCAGGAAGAGGTCATCTTTGTGTTACGTCTCGACCTTCAGCAAAAGAGATGAGAGAGACCTAAAGATTTCTAATTGGCCGCGGGCGTCGTCTCTCGAACTAACTGGAAGCGGGAAACACAGATCGTTGAGCACCGTTTTGGGTTTCCGCCTCCGGGAGACGTGATGTCAGAAATGCAAGTGAACTTTTTCTCACTCTCTGGAAACGGGGTTAATTGCGCTGTGTTGAAAGTTCGGATTAGTTCAGGGGGGCAGGCTCCTCCGTTAACAGCGGTCGGCACTCGAGGAAAAAAAAAAAAGAAGAAATTTGTCTTCAGGTTCCACAAATTAAGAAGCGCCTCGACGTGAGAAGCTCATTTAAGAATCAGCAACCCAAGCGTTTTCTTCCCGATTCATTAACATTAAATTGCTTACTGGTTGTTGTCTTTAATGCACCATGATTGACATCTGCCTGCCGTGTTCGGCTGCTCATGTGGAAGCACAGCATCTGTGGAAAAAAAAAGAAGCCTGAATCAGGAGCTGTTTGCAGCTGCTGAGGATTTTGTAACAGAATTAGCAACACAGTGGAAACCGACTGTCAGGGTGAACCGCTGCTGCTGGAGGGAAGCGAGGGTCATCTCTGGGACACAAGTCATTTCCCTCCATTCTGGCAAGGCAGTGCGTCCTGATGCACCTGTATAATGAGCTCTCACCTTGTTACGGGGGTTGTTTCTCCACAGACATCCTCTATTTTTTTTCTTCTGCTCTTGATAGTTAGTGGAGGAGGCGCGGCAGAATCCCCCAGACCAGAGAGCAGTCGGTGAGCATTCTCAAATTGATTGCTAAATTAGCAGCGTACGCTTGTGCCCTTAGAGACTTGGCCGCACGCTCCTCTGTTGTATTGCTCAGTCACGAGACACAAGTGAGAGAAAAACACTAGGTGAGTCACAGCAACTCGCAGCCACATATATATATATATATATATGTGTATATATATATTAGTGCTGGGCAACGATTAAAATATTTAATCGCATGGATTTTTTGCGATTAATCACGATTAATCTCATTGTTATGGCAAAGTTCAATAATGAATTCAAAAGTAGTGTATTGTGCACTTTTATTTTAAAAGTACTGCTATATGAACAAAAGGGCAATAACATTTGGTTTACAAACACTTTAAACACATCAGGTTATTTTTAACAGCAGTATTCCCTTTACACAGTAGCGATCATATTTCTTATATCATATGTATATTTTCCCTTTAACTCACGAGATGCAGCATGTTTTATACTTTAATGTGAATATAATTCATACTTTGTTGGCATCTTATTCTGAAAACTGGATGTTCGTCTGAAGAAACCGGATGTTGTCTCACGTTAATCTTTCCGCTAACTTTCTCCTTCGCTCGCTCTTGACCTGTGCCGTTTGAATGCGTTTACCGTGAATTTCAGCATATAGGTGCACTCAGTGTCTGCTGACAGCTGGTGCACGTTGTAACGCCGTGTATTCCGTGTACTCCCACACGCTGCATCAACGTAGTCTGCTGAAGACTTCCTCCACGGACTTTCAAAATAAAATAAAAAATGCGTTAACGCGCTATAAAATAATTGTCGGCGTCAATTAATGAATGCGTTAACGCGATAATAACGCGTTAACTTGCCCAGCACTAATATATATATATATATATATATAGATATATATATATAGATATAGATATATAGATATAGATATATATAGATATAGATATATATATATATAGATATATAGATATATATATATATATAGATATAGATATATAGATATATATATATATATATCTATATATAGGAGTTTCAATTTCAGTGGAATATTGTTTGATTTTAGGCTTGTATTAAAGAGTAAACTAAATGATATGACTGTACTGTGATAAAACACATCAGTGCTGGTGGTGATGAGGACATTTCCTACAAAGTTTAACAAAACCTGCATTTAATGGTTAAAAATGGCTCAAAACGCCATCAACTGTTTGAAATCAGCTCTAATCTTGCGAGACCAATTCTGAGAAAGATTCGACCGTTTGGGACTAATCTTCGCCATGAAGTAAATACATTTGAACCGGACTATGGCTGTCGCGGTAAAGGAATTAAGGAATAAAGGAAAGGAGTTTCCCTGCGGTGATAATGTTTAGCGCAACAGCACAATATGTGGCGTTAGTGCCGTTTTTTGTTTGCAAATTACTCCATTTAATTTAGTGCTGTATAAATCTGCTTTATTCTCAGGCTTATATTAGGTATATTGTTGCTCTTTAAATGACAAAGATGACAGTTTTAAAACGACTTCATTGTTGAATGCAGAACACATAAGGACAATGAGACGCAGCATTTTTGTTTCAGCTGAGCCTCCATGGTTGCGTCTGGTTGCTGTGATACGGTACACCCGTAGAAGTAAGAATGCCGGCACACGGTGGAACTCAGGTTTTTGTCAGCCCTATTCTGAACTTGGCTTTCCCATTGAAAGCCATACAGGCACAGTTACGTGATATGTAAATTAAAGCAAACTTTTGGGAAGGTGACTCCTGTGCAAGAGATCCTTGTGGCAGCTCAGACAGGTGTAGAGCACCTTGGTGGGTGTCTTGAATACAGATAATGGACACACACACACGAAATAGACACACTCATATCCACAGGACATTGGAGGATGCGGTAGATGCAGAGGTTGTTTTTTTTACAACTAAGTTGCCCATATGCCCAAGAGGATACCATATGGTCCGCAACACACACCTTTCCTTTAAGCTACAAGCCAGCGCTTTTCAGTGTGGACCTGCTCTGCTAGAACGTAAGGTATGGGCTTAAATAATCGTAATTTGTTTGAGTAGGATTGTGAAGTTTTACAGTTTTGGAGGTTATATATGTAGCCCACCTACTCAATTCAAATTTAGTTCAGGATCTTGAGATTATACTCCTGTTGCATGGGAGGTGAATTGGAGAGGGTCTACGAAAATATAGAATTTAGGAATGTGCCTACAATATCAATTTTAATGAATATACTCTGTCTAATGTGCAGAGAGGCCTGGTTAGCTTAATACAGCTATACTGTTCTACGAGTTCAAACTCCCATGCATTCCTATGTAGCCCTGGCATACATTACTTCCACAAATGGATATTTAACAGTCAACATTTATTTTAACATCAACATTGTGACCCACAGAAACATACAATATAACACAATAATACCAAGGAGGTGATAGTCCGTGTGACAGTACGTTGGCGCGCTTGTTGGAGCTCAGTTGAAATCCTGAAGGAACAGTTGTGGTGTAACTACTCACTGTTCCTCGGTTACTCCGACTTGATTTCTTAACCTTTCAAACAGGCTAGTGCTTTGAAATCCTCTTCTGCTCCGTCAGTTGAAGTCACGAGCAGAAAACTACCATGAAAAGCAGCACACTTAATTCCTCTTCAGAGCCGCACCGTTACTCCACGAACATCCGCGTTGGGCCCTTAGCAGACTGTCCTGTCCGCCTTCTCGTCTCCCCGAAAAGAAAACCTCACTACAGTTAGAGCTTCCTGATAAACACTTCTATACTATCTTTTCAGTTCTCTACTATGTATTCACATTGTCCAGTGTCCTTGTTTCTGACGTTAAAAACAACAGTGCACCATCTCATTCCTCTCCGCTCTCCCTGTTTCTTTCTTCCCGCCTCCCGGTCCTTCGTCCCGCCCCCTTGAGAACCCGGTAGGTTACCCCAGAGTCTCATCAGATTCTTCTGATTGGCTGGCAACACATTTGACACCTGACCAACCAATACTATAAGGACAGGAGAGGTTCAAGGGCAACTCGAACTGTTGGACACATAAGTACTTTTCCAAACTATGAACACAAATGCAAAAGTACTGTTTTATAGACATTAAAAAAAAGATGTAAACAAATTAGCAGGGCGCTACACTCTCCCCCCCACCAAAAAATGGTCATGCCCTCATGACATTTACAAAACACATTTTTAAACAGTTTACAAACATTCCCTTTAACCTATCCACTTGTAAAAAGTGCTTTTGTATCTCTTAATGGGAGATAAGGACAAACAATCTTTCTTGTCGTCAACCTTAACTAGGGTGGCACTATGTATACTGACTGCTACTGAGGTCGGGCTCCCTAGCATGTCGTAGGTTAGTCTGGTTGGTACCCTTCTTAGTCTTTGAGGTCGTGTTGTCTCGTCTGAGCTTTCTGTCACACTGTCTTGTCTCTCCGTTGTCTCATTTATCATCGGTGTCTCAGTGTCTGTCTCAGCTTCAACGATTCTGTCAGCAGCCTTGTCTTGAACTGGGGGTTCCTCCTCATTCTCTACAGGTTCTGCTACAGGTTCCTGAGCTGTGGTCTCTTCCATTTGTGAGTGACTTGGGAAGACAGCTAAATCCAAATCCAGACAGAAAGGCTCAGAGTGTTCATTGCTCTGAGGTTTGGGTTTCTGTGACTCTCGTGGTGGATTATAGTCAAACCATACACCCATTTCATCCTCTTCTGAGTCAGATGCAGACTCCATTCTGTCATCATGCTCAGGAGCCAGTAAAGAAAAGAGATCACGGTTCTCATTTGTCTTTGCCTTAAGCCTTTTACTGACTCTCCTTTTAGGTTTGTGTGTCTCTTCCTTCTTTTTAGGTTGTAACTGCACTTCCAGTCCGATAGGCAAAATGTGATTGCGGTGCAATACCTTTTCAGGGCCCTGTCCACTTTCTGGTTTTAATTTGAACACTGGCAAACCAGGCAGTTGAATGTCCACAATGTAAGGCGCAGCCTTCCAACGATCAGCAAGCTTGTTCTTCCCTTGTAGTCCGAGGTTCCGGATCAAAACCCTGTCCCCAGAGACTAATGGACAGAAACGAACTCTCTGATCATAGCGTTGCTTGTTCCATTCATTCTTCTTCTCTGCTATACTCTCAGCCAACTGATAGGCAGCTTGGAGATCACGTTTCATGTTTTTAACATACCTCAGATAGGATTTGATGGAGGTACCATCACTTGAGACTCCAAATTTCACATCTACAGGCAGTCTGGCTTCTCGCCCAAACATTAGGAAGTATGGAGTATGGCCTGTCGACTCATTCAGCGTGCAATTGTACGCATGGACAAGGTGGCTGATGTGTTTACTCCACTTGCTTTTGTCTGGCGTTTCAAGGGTTCCGAGCATATCCAGAAGAGTTCTGTTGAACCGCTCAGGCTGTGGATCTCCCTGAGGGTGGTAGGGTGTCGTTCTGGATTTCTTTATGCCAAGCATGCTCAACAGTTCATGGATGAGGCGACTTTCGAAATCTCTGCCCTGATCTGAGTGCACTCTCCGGGGCAGACCATAGTGGACAAAGTACTGTTCCCACAGAACTTTGGCGACTGTTAATGCCTTTTGATCTTTAGTTGCAAAAGCTTGAGCATATCGTGTATAATGATCCGTAACAACAAGCATATTGCAAATGTTCCTGGAGTCAGGTTCAATCGTCAGAAAATCTATACAGACAAGATCCATCGGTCCATCACTTTCAAGGTGCGACAACTCAGCAGCTCTCTTGGGCAGTGTCTTTCTCTGAATACACCTGGGACAGCTTTTACAGTACTTTTCAATTTGTACTTTCATGCGAGGCCAATAAAACCTCTCTTATAAGGCCATAGGTCTTGTCAAACCCGAGGTGGCCCGACTTGTCATGCAAGGACTGAAGTACAGTCTCTCTGAACTCTTGAGGAAGCAACAGTTGTTGGCGACTTGGTTTGTTTGGTGGCGTACTCAGTCTGTACAATACAGTCTTTGACCTTTAGTTTTTCCCACTGTTTAAGCAACAATGACACATCAGGATGCTTGTCTTTGCCTGCACGTTCAACACGGTTCTGTATAACAGCATGCCACACTTCACCAATGCAGGGGTCTTCCTGCTGAGAATGTGATATATCTGCAGAATTCATTTCAGGGAGCTGTTGCTCACTCAAGAAAGACAGATTGCAATAGGCACGGGGTACAGCATGTTTGGAAGAGCCCAAAAGGTCAACAGCTCTGCGGTGGCAGTAGCGACGGGGTCTGAATTCCACCATATGACAGACAGCTTGGACAGTAGCGGCTGGCATGGCTTTCTCCTCCTCATGAGAAACATCTCGACTTGCATGAGGGCGCCGAGACAATGCGTCCGCATCAATGTTCTGCTTTCCAGGGCGATACTTTAGGCTAAAGTCATAGGTTGAAAGTTCCGCCAACCACCGATGACCTGTTGCATCCAACTTAGCTGTAGTTAGGACATAGGTTAATGGGTTGTTATCTGTGTGTACCTCAAACTTGACTCCATAGAGGTAATCCTGCAGCTTGTTGGTGACAGCCCACTTTAAAGCCAAAAATTCCAGCTTATGTGTGGGATAGTTTTTTTCTGCTGGGGACAGGCTTCTGCTGACAAAAGCAACTGGGCGCAATCCCTCTCCTTGGTCCTGATACAGAACACCTCCCAAACCTTCTCGGCTTGCGTCTACATGCAGGACATAGGGCAGTTCTGGGCTGGCGAATACCAAAACAGGTGTCTCTGTAAGACTTCTCTTTAAAGTCTCAAAAGCCTTTTCGCAGTCTTCATCCCACCTAGGTCCAAATGGCTCTTTGGAGTGGTACCAGTCTTTGGTTTCCGTGTCTGGTTTTGGTGTCTTTCTTTCTTTTATCTTTGCCTTTTTCCCTTGCCTTCCAGCTACAATGCAGCCCTGCAGTAACTGGTTGAGTGGGTGGCAAACTCTGGAGAAATCTTTGACAAATCGCCTGTAATATCCACAGAAACCAAGGAAAGAGCGAAGAGCAGTGATGTTCTCTGGGCGTGGCCAAGACTTCACAGCTTTGATCTTGGACGGGTCTGTAGCAATACCATCCCTAGACACAATGTGACCAAGGTAGGTTACAGAAGGGCAGCAGAACTTACATTTATCTAAAGATAACTTTAGTCCTTCCTCCTTTAATCTGTCCAGTACTTTGAGAAGGCGCTGCTCATGTTCCTCCAATGTTTTCCCAAAAACGATTACATCGTCCAGGTAAACCAAAACTTCCAGTAAGTTCATATCTCCAACAGTCTTCTCCATGACTCGCTGAAATGTGGCCGGTGCTCCACAAATCCCTTGTGGCATCCGCTCAAACTGATAGAATCCTGCTGGGCAGATAAATGCTGTCTTTTCTTTGTCAGCAGGACTTAACGGGATCTGATAGTATCCACTTCTGAGGTCAAGCACACTGAACCACTGGCTACCACTGAGGCAAGACAGAGCATCCTCCACACGCGGGACTGTGTATTGATCAGGAATTGTCCTCCTGTTTAACAACCTGTAATCCACGCACATGCGTATGGTTCCGTTTTTCTTGCGAACCACAACTATTGGGGAAGCATAGGGGCTTCTGGAGTCTGAAATTATCCCAGCCTCTTTGAGATCATTGAGATGTTTCCTCACATCTTCCAAATCACTTAGTGGTAATCGTCGGGAACGTTCTCGGAATGGTCTCTCATCCGTCACACGAATGCTGTGTTGTGCACTCTTTGCACAACCAACATCAAACTCACTGCAGGAAAAAACTTCCTTTCTCTCCATCATTTGCTGACACAATCTCTCCTTCCACTCAGGAGGCACTGGAGACTCACCAAAGTCAAAAGAGGAGGGGGAAAGTTTAGATGTAGACAGCCTTGGCTCTTTCTTTTCAGGGACTGTATTTATCACATCCACCGGAAAGAGGTGTGCAATTTGCATTCCACGTCTCAATGTCACATGATGATCAGACATATTTCTCAGAGTGACTGTGATGCGACGACAATGGACCACATTTGGCTTTTCAACGACAGGCATCACCAGAAGCTCTTCTGGGAAACAACCCTCCTCTGGACGGTCAATAAGAACAGCTTGACCAGGGCTACTTCCAGGAAATTTTGGAATGCCAGTGACTATTGCAACCCCACCAGGTGGCAAAGTGAAAGGCTTCTCTCGCGTGAACCAGACTGTCCCTCTATTTGTCTTTGCTGTGTCAACGGGGGTTTCCTGAAACTTCTCATAAGCTTCTTTTATAACTGGATGAACAGAGCGGGCATGAAGGAAATTATCTCCTCCATGGGTTTGACAGGAACTGAAGAGTCTCCTAACTATAGAGGTGTTTGTACCAACCAAAATAGAAGCCTCACCTTTCATGGCCGGATCTGGACACACAAGCACAAGTGTTTCTATGGTCTCAGCTACTCCAACTACATCTTCATTGAACTCAAGTTTCAAGCACACATAGCCGTCATATGGATAGTCATCCACACTGAGGCCCCAAATCTCTAAACAGTCAATAGGGGTCAAAGGCAGGTGCTTTAGATACCTGTCATAGAAGGAGCGATACAGTAGAGTAACTTGAGATCCGCTATCAAGTAATGCTTTGGCGTAAATGCCCTCAACTTGTACAGAGACAATAGAGCTAGGTCCAACTAAACCCTCTGGCAGATTAGCCTTTCCTTCCTGTAGCATGTCACACTTTGTGGAACGTATCTTCTCCGGAGCATCAGGTCGTTCCCTTACTGAGCCCCTGGGAAGTTTCCCGCTGGCTGTCTTGTTTTCAGGAGACGCTGGTTCACTTTTCGGAGGTTCTCTGGGTTTTCACACTCTCGCCGGAAGTGACCATCTTCCCCACACCTATAGCAAAAGACATCATCACGGTATTGGGGTTTGGGAGATCTCTCCTTTCCACGTGCATATGCGTTTCCATTTGGTTTCTGGTGGTGGCTTTGAGCTACATGTTGTGTTGCACTTTCTGACGCAGCAACAGAGGCAGAAAGCAGGCGTGCAACATCATTCTTAAGCCCTTGAAATTCTTTCCTGAGACTCTCTATTGCAGGATCACTGTCTGGTGTGACAGACACCGGTGCCGGTCCTGATGCTGGTTGAACTGGTACAACAGAGGCTGTAGAACATTCCACGCGGCTACCAACAGCCACAGTCTTTACACTTAATCTTTCAAGGAGCATCTCCTCTTCTTCTCTTACATCACGAAGCAGCTCAGTGAAGCTCGGAGGAGGCTTCAGTTTGTAAGTCAATCTTATGCGTAGGGCAGCGAGGTCATTGGACAGAGCGCCTCTTGCAACTTGTTCGATGCGTACTTGGTTCATGTCAGCCACTTCCATTCCACCCTTACGATAGACTCCATGCAATAGCTTGTCTAGTCTGAGTAAGTATGCCGATAGTTTCTCGCCTCCTTGCTGGAATGTGTGGCGGAACTTCACCATGAGGTCAGCAGCACTGTCTGTGGTTCCAAAAGCTGTCTCTAGGGCCTGAAGATAGTCTTTCGCAGTGGCATAAGGATTAGTGACTCTGAACCCCCTAACAATATCTGCGGCTGGCCCTTTAAGACTCTCAGCTACTCTCTGTTTCTTTATGACATCGGAACACTGCCACTCACCTAGCATGTGGGTGGTTTGTTCTGCCCAGGAGTCATACTCTTCTTCTCCAAGAGGGGTGGGTTTGACACCAGAGAACAAACAAAGTTTGCGATAGCCTGGACCGTCTGCAGGTGTGACTTGGCATTTTTCAACTAGTGAGGAGATGGCATTAACAAGCTGGGTGTTCAGATCTAGGGCGGTTGCTTGAGCAGAAGTAGGGCTAAGCAAGCCTGTGACATCAGCTATAGTCTTCCCTTCATTCGCTAGGAACGATAGTAGCTTGGACTGGAAACCTTCAATTTAACACAATAATACCAAGGAGGTGATAGTCCGTGTGACAGTACGTTGGCGCGCTTGTTGGAGCTCAGTTGAAATCCTGAAGGAACAGTTGTGGTGTAACTACTCACTGTTCCTCGGTTACTCCGACTTGATTTCTTAACCTTTCAAACAGGCTAGTGCTTTGAAATCCTCTTTTGCTCCGTCAGTTGAAGTCACGAGCAGAAAACTACCATGAAAAGCAGCACACTTAATTCCTCTTCAGAGCCGCACCGTTACTCCACGAACATCCGCGTTGGGCCCTTAGCAGACTGTCCTGTCCGCCTTCTCGTCTCCCCGAAAAGAAAACCTCACTACAGTTAGAGCTTCCTGATAAACACTTCTATACTATCTTTTCAGTTCTCTACTATGTATTCACATTGTCCAGTGTCCGTGTTTCTGACGTTAAAAACAACAGTGCACCATCTCATTCCTCTCCGCTCTCCCTGTTTCTTTCTTCCCGCCTCCCGGTCCTTCGTCCCGCCCCCTTGAGAACCCGGTAGGTTACCCCAGAGTCTCATCAGATTCTTCTGATTGGCTGGCAACACATTTGACACCTGACCAACCAATACTATAAGGACAGGAGAGGTTCAAGGGCAACTCGAACTGTTGGACACATAAGTACTTTTCCAAACTATGAACACAAATGCAAAAGTACTGTTTTATAGACATTAAAAAAAAGATGTAAACAAATTAGCAGGGCGCTACATATAAGGTAACACTCCATTGCTCATGTATGTTACCTGCATTAAATGTGCTACTGGTGCCTGAAAGTATCTTTTGCTCTTTTTTAGTTTTTTGAGTGGCTGGTTGGTTGGGCAGTGCGAGACAAATAACTTGATTTTAATTAATCTAGAACCATGCAAGTCAGGTTCACTTGTTATTTTTTATTTTTTTCCGTCCTTGTGCCAGCAACAGTGGAACCACTAATATGATTGGACGGCGGGGGCAGCGTCTGCTCCCTCTCCCCACACTTCTGTGAAGGTTGTGGCCGTTTACTGGCGCTCTGTTTTGGGGCTGGTTGGAGGCGGGCTGCTCGGGGCAGGGGCAGGAGGGCCACGAGGGTTTTTCCTTCTCATGCAGCGGTGGTCCGTGATGTCCCACCGACCGCCTGCAGGGACTCTTGGCCTTGTTTCCTCTTTCGTCGCTGCTTTCCGGTTGAATGTGCGGCATCTGCTCAAAAAAAAAGTCATACGTCTGCTCCTTTTCAAGAAATCATGCAGACAAATGCACCCTGTGCGTGACAACAAAAGCCGTGTAAATCATTTTAAAAAAGCCTTATTTCACTCCAGTTAAAAGCAGGTTGTCCGTATTGAGTGGGTACAGAGTAGTTAGGCCAATTAATGCCACTATGAGATAAGCAGCATGGGCCGATACCTGCGCTCAAAAGGCCAATTAACAGAAAAATGTCTGCAGGCATATCTGCAGACAGCCTTCTCAGCATGGCTGCCATGGAAAGAAGTTAGCCAACACCAGGAAGGCTAAATTAACAATCTTTATTTTTTTTTTATTAATGTACATTTAGAAATGTTTGTTCTCTCTCAGAAACAAAGAGATTCGGCTATTTGTTTGCAAATGCTCTTTTTAAGTGTGCTAAAACAAAAATGTATTCATAATTCATGAGGTTTACTTTGTTCATTTACTGGACATTGCACATTTATTTGGCATACTTAAGGAATGAATCCAGTAATCTCCGTTTTTTCTAATGTTTAAATTATTTAAATGTTATGGTGGTATTAACATAGACCTTGTCCATAGACCTGATACTGAATGAGCTAGTCCAGAATACTTAAAAATATATATATATATATATATATAATATATATATATATATATTATATATATATATATATTATATATATAATATATATATTATATATATAATATATATATATATATATATATATTATATAAATATATATATATATAAATATATATATATATATATATTATATATATATATATCTCACACGTGTATTAATGATCTACATTTTGTCTTGCAGGCGCGGCGTGTGATGTTTTTACACTTCAAATGATCGGCAAATAAAAGAGCTTTCCCCTCGACTACTCGGTGGAACGGTGAGTTCAGACACGGCGATGTCTCAGACATTTAGATGAAACTCATACACACTGTGACGAACGGGTGCAACAGTGGGAGCATGATCGACGGAGAGAAGCACGATCAGAGAACTAGGCTACTTTTTAGTTTTGTCAAAAGTTGGTGGTCTAGGCTGCGCTTTTATCATGGCTGTAATCCGCCACTAAAACAGAGTAGAAGAAGAAGTAGAGGTTTCCAACCGGGAACAAAACAAGTCACCTTCTCCGATATACGAGAGAAAAATGGAGAGAGGTCTTCAGGAATTTAGTGTTGGCCGTGTTTCATGCTGTCTTGAGACGAAGACATTATGAATATATATATATGTGGGAATGCGCTGACGGCACTATACGTCAGAATTAATATGGCGTTTCCAGATCGCATTCATCTCACCCACTCTTTTCCTACTCAAAAGCAAAAAAACCACCTCAAGCAAGCGTCAAAACATTTTTGTGCAATGGTGGAAGTTTTTTTGCGAATTTCACCATCAGCAGCTTTTCTAATGCAATGCTTCAAAATGCGCAGAAAAATATACGTGAACGTAAACGCGGCTATCCTTGCAGATATGCCATTGGTATCTCACATGCAAAACAAACTCCGTGTTGTGCCCGAGCTGCGGAGGACTAGACTACACGTCTCGTTCAACCCTGGAGTTACTCCAGTGACATGATGAGCCAAATGAGGCGTATGGTTACCAATCCCACAGAAGTGAAGAGGGGCTCATATTCAGCACCAGACAAAGCTCATAAACAATGGTGTAACTTATCCATGCACCTGAAGGCAACGCGCCTCACCCCTGGTGTTCACCTAGAAGAGAAGCTTTCGCTCCCTTTTCTCCTTCCTACGTCGTCTGAAGACTTTGACGAGCACAATTCATATCTGTGCTCCCAGTGTGGCTATTTTTAGATCGGCTCAAATATCAGGGGATCCTGGACTCCTCAGTCTCTTTTTTGTCTCTCTTTGCCCGTCTCCTCCACTTACCCCCGTTCGATTGCGTCTCAAAACCCCTTGTGTGCTCTGTTGTGTACAGATGATTAATTATAGGGCATGGAGATACATCTACGTATAGTGCGTACAGTAATGTATGTATGTATGTATGCATGCGTGTCCCTTTTGTCCTTTTCGTGTTGTGATGACTCACTCACTCACTTGAAGATGAAGATAGGTTTACTCATCACTGGGAGTACTACTTGGCCTGTGGAAATGATTGTATAATATCCTCTGTCTCTGAAGGAGCTTTCTCAAGTCTGATAAAAAAAATGGCCGCGATGATGTCATCAGGTTGAACTCTGCTTCGGCTTGAGATTTTAAAAATGTCAACTTGGAGTTTGAGACATGGGTGTTCATCATATAGGCAGGGTAGACGCTATAGAGTTTCATTGTGGGAAGTGTAGGATAGTTCTATCTTGAGCTAGGGACTAAAAGTCAGGATGTTTTGACCTCTTCCTCCTCAATTTTGACCATCCTTTAATCATTTTAGCACTCGCTACATTTTTTAGTTCTACATTTTTACGTAGCGTTGAGCAGTTATTGTTCAGTTCAGTTAATGTTTTTGAGAGCCGGGGACGGCTCAGACAGACACCTGTGGCGTTATTAACAAGAAGAGACATTTATCGTCCCTTCTTGCGCTCCTCTTAAATGGTCTCCGTTTTCCCGCTGTGTGCCGGGGGGAAGGAACTGTCGGGTAGAGAAGGAGGGCCGCCTTGAGATGATCCTGATCACCGCGGGTCGCTACGTGGGGGGGGGCTGTGTGCCCGGTGGCGCTCAGGTAGCGGCACCATGCTGTGTTTGTTGGGACTCTCTCTCAGGGTAAAGGTGGAGAAAAAGTAGAGATGTTTGCTTACATCATCGACCTGCAAACAGCCCCTTCACGTGCGGAGGCGTGAGCCAAACCTGCTGTTGATTTCCATTGGCTGTTAATCTGCATTTTTAGCCGATGTCCTGTTCTGTCCGTGTGCGCTGACATTTGCAAGCGTGGTTTTTCTTTTTCTTTGGCAGCGGCGTGGTTTGAAAAGCAACACGTGGCGTCCTGCCCTCTTGCGTCCACCTCCCTTCAGTTACTCTAATGAATATTTAGTGCAGTGTTTTGCGAGGTAGCCAGCGCTCATCCGGCCGCAGTGTGTTGCTGCTGGCGGCAGAGTGAGACGGACTTTGGACGAGCTTGTGGCACCCAAGTAGTATTTAAAATATATATAAATGCAAAGACATGGCAGATTTCTTTACCACATTTTCGATTTGAGAGGATTTTGCAATAGTGCATTTATTCATATGTGGACCAGCTGTGAAAGTCTGTACAGGAAGACCGTGAAACCCTCTTCAGTTGCTATAATACTTCTGAACATTCAGAGCATCCGCTTTCTAAACCCCCTGTACAAGCTGTTGGTGATGTGCACCATTTTTCTTGGCGTCACTGCAGCAGGTCACATTGATGTCTATGATGCTTAGGTGATACAGTGTCAGGTAGTGCTGGGCGGTATGACCAAAAATGTGTATCAAGGTATCTTTTTCATTCCGTGACTGTTTTTATATAGGTTTATAGTGGCTTACTCTACTGTCAGGAGTACATAGAATATAAAACATGTTAATGTCATGTATAAAGGCTTTGCTTACTATAGGGTGTCCTCGTTTGTTCGTATAATGTTGGGATAGTTTGGCTGAAGTACTTTCGCCCCGGTAAGACATACCTTGAATCCAGTGTTTTAATCATTGCTCTGAGCCCGTCTTCCTCGACTGTCTGTAGCAGGACCATGTTCTTGCAGAGCTGGATCGTTATTGCGTTCGTAATGTTGCTCCACTGCTTGCTTTTCTTGTCATGCAGTGCCTCGAGCAAATGCCTCTTCAAGCGATGTGTGACGCTTTGGTTTCACTGTTTCACTCGCGTTAACATTACCGGTTGACGACCGAAATCACACTCTTGGTATTCCAACTAGTGTTTTCTGCTGAGGCGATGGAGAAAGTTGCTCGTGTTACCACCAGCGGCAACAGCAGTGGCTCGACAAACTTTGCAATATATAGTCTTTTGGACGTCAGACTTTTTAAAACCAAAACACTTCCAAACAGCAGACACAGCTCCTCTCTTGGGCACAGACTCTGTCGGTGCATATCCGGTCTGTCTTTGTTCATCCTGCATCGGTCCTTTCTGTTCTTTAATGTAGCGTTACTGTAGCAACGGAGCCTCTCCCAGCTGTTAACAGATTGTTGTGCTAGCTGGCTAGCTAGCGAGCTGTACCCAGCATGTCGTTCGGCGGTGTAATTTTATAAATGTACAATTATTAGTGTTACAAATAGTTTGTGTCACAAACTATGGTGTCGTGGTTGCCCTGACTGTAGCCTTCTTAGCAGCGAACAATCTATTTTGCTGCCTGTTGAAGAGTGACAGCAGTTGTTTTCGGCTATGCACCGGTATGACGGTGTGTGAAAAATTGATATCGTACGCGAAATTAAAACCGGTATACCGCCCAGTACTACTGTCAGGTCCCGATGCTGGTGGTGATGATGATGATGATGATGGGAGCTTCGCTTTTTTTTTTTTTTTTTTTTTTCTTCCTCGTGTTGCTGCTACAAGGGCCTCGGATGATTTAATCTTCATACCACCAGGAAGTAGGCCAGCAATATTTCATCAGTGTCATGAGCACGTTTTTTTTTTTTTTGTGTGTGTGTGCATCTAAGCAGCGGTCCAATGAAATGGGAGCTGCTGGAAAGGGTGACCTTCGGTCCCACAGCCAGGACTAATGCATCAGGGTTGTGTGTTGCGGTGTCACGGAAAACTGAGCTGGGTTATGTATAAAGCTGAGAGAAGGTCTGCTACTGTATGTTCCCTGGACAAGACGAGATTAGAGTTTATCTCTCCCTGTCTGAGGACATCGACACACACACAGACACACACAGATCGGCGCACTATATTTACTGCGTGTGTGGCTACACACAGTGTGAACCTGTGACCAAGGTTTTATCCTCAATCAGCAGCAACCGGGGGGGCTTTCGCTGAAGTTTTCCATCTCTCGCTTTAGTTGGAGCATTTCAAGCTGGGACATTTTAAAATTCTGCACCAGTGAAATCCTCAGCTTTTATTTTTAATGCCCAGGCTAACCCCTCTGGACAATAATGTGGAGGTTTTTTGTTGGAGTTTTGATTCCAAACCTGCCGGACTGACCTACATTAGTGAAGTGTTATTAAAACGGCTCTCCAGGTTGCTCAGGATTATGTTGCTGGAGCATTTAATGAGCTTGTTAGGTTTTTAAGAACAAAGGATGAAGGAGCTTGCAGGCCGCAGGTACTCTTCTGCTGCGAGCTTCTTACTGCGCACGCGCATCAGAAGAATGAGCTGGACCCGGTCCAAAATTAAAACAATATTTAATGTACTACACAAAGTTCACTTACAAACTGAATTAACTATCAATAGTAATGTTCTCGAGAGCAGAGACCACATGCACGCACCTCACTCACAGGTCTGGCCAGTCCAGGTTCTGAAAAACGAGAGCGGAAGTGGTCTGAGGAATGCTCTCTGGAACGTTGTCTTTTATATCCCCTGACAGTCGGAAAGTGTCCGATACTGTCCTAAAACATGTGAATGACCCTCCGTGGCGATTAGTGATTGGCTTCATTTGAATTCTGCCCCCTCCCATTATCGATACCTTAGCAAAACATCTTGGCTCCTCGCAAAACATCTTGGACTCCTCCTCTCTGTCCTGCTGGTCAGCTTGGCATTTGACCGTCCCACTGGTCCCATCCTCCATCGATGAGGTCGCCTCCATTTGCTGCTGCATGTCTGACACCTCACTCAGAATCCCTATCTGACCCTCAAGACTATTCTTAGTGTTTTAATACCTACAGTGACTATACTTCTATGATTTAATACATTCAATGTGTTGAGATACTGTAACATATAATATCCTCTATAAGTAAGAATATTGTAAACCTTTAATACATTCCATATGGAAACATATTGTGACTAACATATTTATTATTGTGACACTTCTACTCACCACTAGGGGTGTTATTAAATCCTACTAATAATGCATTTAATACTGAAATTCTCCACAAGCTCCAGCCCCTCCTTCAATGTTTGAAATAATTTAATCATTTCCAAACGATATCGCCCTCCGTATCCTAATTTCTTATTCTTAAATATTTGCCAATTAATGAGAACCTGCAATCAATGTCCCACACCAGAGGTTTTCAAGGTTGGACAAAATCGAGTCTGTTTGTTTACATTGTGGCCAACTGGCCCCATTAAAGTATGCTGAAGTAGCTGTTAGCAGTTCTTCTTAGCAATGGATGGACAACTAGGTGGGACGCAGACGTTCTAGAGTTATAGGGAACGTTTTTTTTTTCTATGATTTCTAAGCAGATTCATAGACTTTTATTTGTGGTGGACATTTGGAGATAAAGGTTTTATTGATCAAAGAAATATAGGTTTTCATGTTCAGATGTGACTGAGTTACGACTCCTGCAGCTCTCTCCTTGTAGTTTATAATACCTCTGTCCCACACCAGGTGCTCTGACCCCTCTGGCGTTGACCAAATGTAACAGATGGTCATGCGTTTTTCCAAAATTACAAACAGAAAGCAACTCAAAATTTCCCCAGGAGTCCAAGCATCACCCGATAAGGTTTTGAAAAAAAGTGGGAGACATTTTTTTTTTTTTTTTACATTTTGGGCTAACGCCCTCACTCAGAGCAGCTTGTGAGCCCTGCATTAGTAGAGATTGAGCTATGCCATCAGCAGAAATCCAGGAAAACAAACGCTCCAGGTTCAAACGGGACATGAATTCCCTTAATTTGGCCTCTGTTCAAAAGTTCCTTCCAACATCCATCCTCTTTTCCCATGAAGCCTTTTCCCTCGAATGTTGCTTTTGGAAAGCTGTTGACTCTTTTTTTTTTTCTTTTTGAGTTCAGTCATGTAGTCTAATGTGAATCAACATCAGCCCCCTCCCTACAATATCTTAAAATAGAGATTGCGTTATGTTTTAACAGAATTATGTTACTGTACTTTGGCGTCTCTCTTCAGATGCTCCGACACCATATGTTCCGTGTGAGCCAGTAGCCAGAGTGCTGCAGCAACACTGATGAGCATGTATTTCTCTGAGAAGAATCCATCTGGAGAGTACCTGTGTTCTTTCACACTCTGCACCCACACTCCGTTGATCTGTTTCTCACCATCTCTCTTTTTTTAACCCTCGCTCGCTGCCGTACAAATAGCGCATCGTACGTGCACGCTGGTTGTCCGTCCACTCGTGCCTGTGACCGTACGGGACCCGGGTGGATCCGGTACCACGTTTGCTTTGGAACCTGGGACCGGAAGCAGCGGCCAGATGTGAAAACAATGTAGACGTCCAGGCGAAGCCGCGACAAGAGGCTGCCGTCACTGATAGCGTAGGTCCGACCCGGGCGAGCAAGTCTGCTCACTGTCTCCGTGACATCTGTTTTACACTGTACAAACGACAGATGGGACTCGGTGCGTCTGGACCGGTGATTAAACTTCATGCATACTACAACAATGGCAGGGCTGTGTTTACGTCTCTCTACTGGAACATGGTTTCCTGTGTACTTTTACAGGATGAATGATGACCCCCGTTATTTGGTGCTGACATGTTGTGTACATAGCATGAGTATGATTATACACTTGTGGCATTTTCAGTATGTGACCTGACTGATGCTGGAGTTCGGAGGCCCTCACCAATGCCAATATTTAAGCAGCTAACATAAACGCAGCACGGGTTATATAACGAGTTTGGAGGGCGGTGTTTTTTTAATCATCTTTTTCAAAACCACAACTGCAGTAAAAAATAAATTGCACGGCAAAAGCGCAAGCAATTGATTGAGTAGTGTGTTTATTTTGGTTTATTTTGAGCAAACCCGGCTAACTAGCTTACCGCAGTCGTAATGCACTTACAGGATTGAAGAGGGTTTAAGGAGCTACCGCTACACTGAGGGCATTTCATTCCACACGCGAGGGGAAAATAAGAGAATATGAAACAGAATTTGGTTGCACTCTCATTAGCAAAGAGCGCTTTATGCAACAGTCAGCTAGCAGCTTTCGCTTTTTAGCCAAAGCAATGACAAACGTTGCAGGCAGCAGCGTGGCTGTTTGTCGGGTTTTTGTACTCTGAGGTAAAAGAAGCATCACTCTGTACCACCGTTGTACAACTGGGAGAGGACTACGTGTTTCTGTCGATACTTAATCGACATATAGGCAAGTAAATGTATATAATCGGATATAATTAAGGACCCTGATCTGGATTGAGGCCAGAAAAGCTGATCCAGACATCCCGGATATGTAGTCTATATCCTACACAAAACGTAAAAAAACAAACTAAGAGCTACTGGAGAAGCTTGTGTTGCAC
Source organism: Anarhichas minor (assembly GCF_050575085.1). NCBI lineage: Eukaryota > Metazoa > Chordata > Actinopteri > Perciformes > Anarhichadidae > Anarhichas > Anarhichas minor. The sequence goes on along the minus strand of NW_027466533.1, from coordinate 27,673 downwards.
CAAGAGTAAAATACAAACTTAGGACAGCAACTCTTTGTCTGATTCAGTCATTTTTTCTTATCTTTTACATCAACCCTTGCATTATTAGCGATGTGTAGTAATCGTAGTTTTATAGTTATTACTCTTTGGGTCTCCAGGTAAACAAGCAGCAAAGGTAAGAATATAATATGACGAAAATATGCTGAAAATGCCTGAAATCTGGTCTATTATTTGATTCATATGAATATTATTTTATGAAACATTGAAACCTACATAGTTTTAGTCTCTGTGATACTGCAGGTGGCCAACCATTCCTCGTAGGTTGCTATCACTTCTAAAAATAAACACATTTGTTGAATTAATAAAAGCAATTTAGTCACCACAATGGCCCGCAGACAACAGAGATAGCTGTACTTGCGCACATGCTTGTACCTCGCCCCGCTAATCAGCCACCATGTCGAATCAAATTGTTTTGGTCCAAACCAATTTTCTTTACAACCCCACCGCTGTCGCTGCCATTACTGAAGCCCCCTTACAGCCTAGCAGGAGAGAAAGGCTGTGATTTGATCTCCCTCACCTTGATCAGATTACACACTGGAATTAGTATAATTACAGCTGTCGCTGATTAATGGGCAACTAAGTTATAATTATCACTCTGGGTAAGGTGTGTGTGTGTGTGTGTGCGCTGAATGGCAATTCAGAAGAAGTAGTTGAATTGGTTTGAAAGTGGAATTGGCTCAGGCCTAAGAAAATAATCAAACTACTCCAATCATTAAAATTGTCAATGTGTGTGAACATCAGAGGAAGCAGACTGGTGTACACAGCAGAGTGAAAGAGCTTCAACACACGGAAACTGTATTAATTGATGAACTTTATTCAAATGACACACAGGAGAGTGTAAGTCACATTGACATTTTGGCCTAAGCTTTCATCAATGTGCAATAACGTCATTGTTAATCTTAATAACCTCTGAGGCCTTCCTACTTAATCAATCATCCTCCATTAAAATGTAGCTGTGCACAGCATGGGTATAGCACTGCATGTAATACCATAATTTAACTCATATGATTTATTTATTGAGCACATTTAATACCCAACGGTATTAAAGGATAACTTCGGTATTTTTAAAATAGGATGTGTTTGTGTCTGTTATTGTGTCTATCCAAGTCTCACACAAGGTGAAGTCTCGCGAGAGGGTTATCAGCTAAATATTCAGCCATGACATTGAATATTGTTTAGATAACACTTAAGTTACGCTCTCATGTACTCCCAACACAACAAACTCTTCCCGGCACTCCTCTCTTCAACTCTCACTCACGTTTACGTCATTGTCTTCCGGCTATAAGTCACCTCTCGCGAGACTTTAGAACGAGACTTCCCAGTGAGGAAGACTTGATTAGGTGCAATAAAAAACGGAACGGATCAAGTGAAGGGTAAAGAAAAACATTTTATTTCTTTGCTGGATTCCTTTTCACAATGTTGTCAGACACAAAAACATTTTTTCAGCCAGTCATGTCCACTCATGCACTTTTAGTGGACGTCCATTGACGCTGCACAAGTTCATCGAAGGATTATGTTGCAGCCCATTGAGTGGCTGAAGGTTACAGCGCTCTCGTTCAATACTTAACCAATTTCAAAAATTCTCAAAGCACATAGAAGGAAGACTCTGGGATACCTTTAGGAAATCTGAGATTTTTTGGGGCGGAGAAAATAGTCCAACCAGCTAGAAATAGAAGTAGGAACATGTTGTTTATTATGTCACCTCTGGGTATGACTCTTGTGATTACTGCTATGTTTCTACCGTGAAAGACAACTAACTCAGGTATTGTAGAAATTATCTGTGCAGCTACAGCATAGCAAGTGACAGAGCAAGGTTACTGTGTCTTCTGCATCATTTCAATTAATGATTTTAGAAATCCCTCCCATAGAAGCAATAATATTGATAAATACTTCATAATAATATTAACAACCACAATATGAATTGTAAATGTACACGATTACACAGATTCTAAAGCAGTAGTATACTGCAGTTAGAGAAATGTACACCTAAAAAAGACTATTTGACTGTACTGACAATATATTTTCATATTATATTCTGTCTTTGTAAATTAGACATACAAAAAATGGTTCGTGATTTGAGCATTTACTGTTTGGGCTTTGTATGTACTAACTTGGATGTGGTTAAACATGAGCGTAATTCACCGCATGGATAAGTAAAGATACCCCGCACTCGTCCTTCAATATTTCACTGTTTTCCCAAATGTCTGCATCATTGTCGGTTGTTGGATGGATTCAGGGCTTGTCAGTGGAGTTTGCCGACACGCTCATGTTCGTAGCAGTTTGTGGATGATTGATTCTTAGATGGCAATGGGAACGTGTTTTTTTTTTTTTTTTCTCTCCCCGTTGTCGCTTGCCACCGTCTGCATGCAAATCTTCCACAGTGTCGTCAAGATTTGCTGGCTGTCACTTGTCATTTGCTGCAAAACCTACTTTGCTGCCAAATGGCAGCGGTTGCGTTCACACGAGTGACCAACTTGTTTGCATCTTCTTATCCGTCTCTTAATTTGAAGAGGAGCGGTCATGTGATGGTACTAATAATTCAATACCCAGTTATACCCTATTACAGATTTACACTCCAGCCCTAGTCATGCAGTTACAGTGCAGAGCAGCATGGCCAGTGTTTTACCACCCAATAACCAGTGGAATATCAATTCTGTCCTTAGATTCGGGCCTTGAGAAATTTTGCAGCCGCGGATGATGACATATTCTGAGATTTCCACTTTAACTGAATCACTGAGCAAACCCCTGCCTCACTGAGGGAGCAGTTGATACCAACAAGATGGATAGTATGTAGCTGCTCTCAGAGCAGCGGAGGAAGGGAGCGATAAGAGATTGAGCTGCAGGATTTCAAATATTAATAGAGATGGAGTTTATATCAGACATTGTGCATGCATGAGCTATTTGTGTGCACTCCAGGTTTTCAACAAGCTAAGCACCCCCTCCCTCCCCAAAGCAAACGTCTTAGTCAGTGACCAAGGGTAGCCAAGCGGAATGAAGGAGCGGGCAAATGGACAGCGTGACTTTAATAGATTACGTACCTGCTACAGCTACCCCGCTGGCTGAGCTATTGTGCTAAACCCTACTTTATCTCAGAGACAGGGCCGAGACAGAGTGGTTATTTACCATTCCAAAAACGGTCTCAAATTTAACATGATCTATGGACCCTTTTACGGTCGAAGACATGATTGCATCACAATGTTTGGGGGAGGCAAAACAAGGGACAGACTAGAGGCAAACACAAATCACCTCAGACTTTAGCCCTCTGCTAATATCCTCAGCCGGCATGGCCGCTGCACCACAGCAGGCTAAATTATTAGAGAGAGATGTTACTATAAGGTTAAACTATTAGAAAGATATGAGATGGCCAGCTGTTGGCCTTATTTTCTGTAGCCAGTGCAGCATGAAAGCACGGGTTAGCTTGCTAATGGATGGCTCGCTACTTAGCTAGCTTGCTAATTCCGCCGTGCTTTCATGCTACGCTGGTTACAGAAAATTATCCGAACAAAGGTGTCATTTATCTGCTGATAGCAATGTGCTTTGCTACGCTGTAATAAGATTGTGTGGATGAAGTATTGAGTTTTTTTCTAATTGTTGGGGAAAAATCTAAATGACAAATTATTATGCATTTAATAATTAGTGAATGTTATACATTTGACGTAAGCTCATGTCCTCTAAGTGTTTAGAGCTGTGTCCTCAAATGGTTTTGTGTGAACTTTCTGTAACACCAGTCTCAGCAAATGTTTAGTCTGTTAAGAAGCAGTTGACGGCCGAAAGAACACTTCAAGCTGTTTACCCTAAATAAGCCATAATAAACCCGTAGAGGCGTCAATACTTACGCCCGGCTGATTTGCGACCATGACTTCCTGACCTTTGTACTAGAACGAATTGTTAAAGCGATGTTCCAGATACTCTACGTAGACGCCTGTGTGAAACGCAATTCATGTGTTATCCTTTGTGACGTAAATGACCCTGTGCCAGCCCATTGCATGTGTTTACTTAGTATAAATATCAGAGGCTCAGAGTCAGAACTTCGAGCAGCCTTGATGCATATTCTGTATGTGAATCAACTCTGTCTCCTTCTTGCAAGAATAAATGTCCTGTGATTAATGATTTTTACATCGGCTCGAGTGAATTTTTCGAACACTAATTTAGCTGGCTAGTTAGCTATCTAGCTAGCTTGCTAATTCAACCATGTCCCTCTTCCCCACTCCTTGTTGCTAGGAGAGCAGGCTTTTTCAGAGAATTATTGTTCCACCTTCGCTCCAGCCAAAAACATACGTCAGCAGAAAAGTGGTCTAGACGGTCTTTATTGTTGCTTAATATTGTAAATATAAGATAATCATTTCTGTTCCACCAATACTGCAACTGCAATTGTATTCTGTAAATTATGTGAATTCATGATTTGTTTAATTGTGCGATTAAAAATTGAAAATTTCAATATAAAAACTATTACAAAAATGTATGTTTTAAAGGTCTGATGGACTGAAAGCAGAACTTTGTTTCCTCTAGCAAGATATAATAAATTAATTCAAGCTAACAAAATGTATATGCACTGAAATGTTAAAACACACTAATAACAGAACTTAAGCCTCATATCGGAGCCCATAACTCCCTAACTTTTCAGTCTTTTATTCAACACATTATTATTAGATGCAGCATGTTTCATATTATGTCATAATGTTTAACTTCTTAATACGAATGCTTAACTGCTCCATGGAATCAGCTCCAGACAATGTTTTTTTTAGCTTAAGCATAGAGCTTTTGACAATTACATGATAATGGTAAAGTGTAAAATGTAGTCCAGCAGCACAATTATAGAAGAATAAAAAAAAATCAGTTACACCTATCTAACATCTATCTAAAAATTGCCAACATTAGCCACCATAATGTAAGCTACTGGTCACACTATGTAGTGAAGCGAGAAAGGATGTATTTTATTTTATAAGAATAAGAATGCGTTAAGCCATCTTTCAAAAACGACATAGTCTTGCTTTAAGACTAACTACATTGATGCCTAGAATATTATCTTTTTAAGGCAGTGGTTTTAGGCCTTTAAAATTAATACAAAATGAAAATGCTTTTTTAATTATTTTTCAGATTTAGCCACCTTACATTTGATTGGCAGGGGAAACCCCGACCTAACAGCACAGCAGATTGCTCTCCATATGCTATGTTGAAGCACCACACCATTCACTGTCCCTCATTGTCATTCTCTCCTGTGCTGTTTCTCTCACACTACCTGCTGCACTGCTGCTAGTGTCGGCAAACATCATTTCCAATGCAATTGATTTGGTGTGGTGAATATTTTATTGGTGAGCAAGCAAGCTAAAATGCCCATTTTTGTTGCATGTTATGCTTGAGATGGCTAAAGGTAAATTCAAGGAAAACCTTTCTAAAAATTCTGCAGTCATGTCTAAAAGAATAAATAAGTTGTTTTATAGGTAGTGTAAGTTAATTATTTCAGTTTGGAGTGCAGAAAGAGTAGCTCAGTGGTAACTAAAGCTCTGGTTTTCACAATCGGCTAACTTAATTAAAGCACCACGTGCACACTGATATATTATGTTCTTCTCTAACAATGATCAGTGGGGTTGTGGTGACAAAAAATTTGGGCATCGTCATTTCAGCACACACACACATGTTGACGGCGTGACCGTGTTGCTGTTAAGCTTCCTGCTGTTCATCCATTCTGCCATAGCGGCGTGTCTTCAAGCCTGCGAGGTTTGCCGGTAAAATTAGCACAGCAAATTAGCACTGAGGAGTCACTCATTATCAGCTTGCTATATGTTGGCAGGAGGCGGTTTGTTGTGGGCTGCTTTGCCTGTTCGGGCCTTCTATTTACGGGGGAAAGCAAACGCTGAAAACAAAGCAAATGCATACGCCTGGAATTTCAGCTTGTTGTCTCGGCGAACAGAAGGTGTGTGGTCATAATTATTTTTTTCACAGCTTTCGACGACATTCGTCAAAATGCTGTGAAGCAAATTCAGGACACTGATTTAAAAAAATTAACTGCTCCTGGACAAACACGATGATTTCTTTTGAAGCTGCTGCTAAGTTTTTGCTTTTACCAATTTACATAAGATATACAGCTAAGCAGCTCTGAATCGAAGAAAACGGAGCCAGCTCCACTGTTATGGTTTCCCAGTGTTTTGTGCCGTGTCCATGGGGAGAGGAGTGTCATTCTGGAAGTGTCGGTGCATGAAGGTTCGGACAGGATTTTCAAACAGCAGCAGCACTTCATAGGCATGCTGCATCGCTGAGCGCCGCTGAAACGGAGCTACACGCAACTATTCTGTTCTCCTCGAAGGGCTCCGCTCACTTTGCTGGCTGTGGTTCTCCTTAATTGAAAGTGCCTCCTGCTGTTTATTTGTTCACGTCGCTCCACACTTGCAGTGCTGCTCAGGTGGTTTTATACATGGCACTCTGGGGCAGATTTGACAAGCCGTTGTCCCCCCGGAGCCCAATGGGTTACAATAAACAAAGCATCAAGGTGAGTCGGGGTTCATGCAGCCGTTCCAGTTCCATTAAAAGTCAGCCCTCATATTGATTATTGCAGATTGGCTGAAGGCCCCCCGATGAAAATATTATCACTTTCACCCAGATGTCAACATCAGGAGCAGACTGACCTTCAGAGGAAACGCCGAAAGGATTGAGACATTTTCTTTTCTTTTTTCTGCAGGAGACGCTTATGTCATTTGTCTGTTTTAATTCAATAATAATAACGGACAGCAGCAAGCCCACGTTCCCTTGCCACCATGCTTTCTGTGGTCGCGTTAAAACATAGGTGCTGTGCTGCACTTACATCTCGTGATGTTGTCGAATGCCAAGCCATTTGTGACTGCGCAGTCAATTCATGAAAAATTGATATGATAGAATGACAAATGGCCTCTCCTTGAATGTTGCATGGGAATGACAGACATTTGCCGGCACGTTTTAGTGCACTTCAAAGCAGTCGGGTGACATTATGTGCCGATGGCTGACTTCTGACATAAACATGATCATGAAACGTATACAGCGGCGGAGGTGATCTTCTGTCTTTGACTTTACAAAACCCATCACTAAGAAGGTCTTCTGTGGGCAAGCCGCCTTCCTCCTCTGTTTTTCGGTGGAGAGAATCATCTCTCTGCTCAACACCGTGGATGTGACTGCGTCTTCTCACTTCCTCCCGCCGCCGTTCTTGTGCTTCCCCCCGGGCCAGTGCTGGTGTGTTTTTTGTCTGTGCGTTGCTCCGTGTTATATGGAGTGAAGCTTTGGCTTAGTGTCTCTTTGGGTGACAAAAGGAATGAATGGAGAGAAGCTGAAAACAAGTTGGTGTCAACGTCCCATTGTTGATAAGGCTAAAGCTATGCTATGGGTGGGTGCCGCCTATAGACTGTATATAAGAAGTGGACGTAGTCATCGTGACGCCATCCATTGGTTAGTGGACCGATGTTTTAAAGCCTTGAGTCAGGCATTTTGTCCGTCGCCCTCTTGGATTTTGCCTGTTGCCATCTTTTTTTTTTTTTTTCAACCAGAAGTGACACGAGAGGATGGAGCTAAGTACAACGAAACGCTGAGTAAGACATTTTTGGGGACCAAAAAGGTTACAATTTAGGGTTAACGGTTAAAGTTGTAGGACGAACAACCCCAAGACCTGAAAACGCCATTGTAACGAGCTGCCAATCACAAGGTAGCCACGCCCAATGCATACTCCTTTATCTTCTAATTTACTCTAAATGGACCATAATGTACTAAATGAACATCATGCTGTCGTGAAGAAGACTTGAAACTAGAGATTGAGACCGCAAACTGTTTACAAAATTGACTGAGGTAATAAATCAAGTGAGAAGTAGTCATTTTCTCATAGACTTATTTTAGCAACCAGAGGACTTGCCCCCCTGCTGGCCATTAGAGAGAATGCAAGTTGAATACTCTTACGCTTCCGCTTCTCTTTTCAGACCTGGAGGTTGCCGCCTGGTGCCGCCAAAGGCCCTGGGTGAGCACAAAAACAAAAAAACAGCCCTGGCGGCTCGTGACCTCATTGTCTGTTCATGTCAAAAACTCTGCTGCCAGCAGTCAGTTTGCATCTGCTTGCTACTGTCACTGCCCACCTTTTTAGATGGAAGTTTGTCCTATTATGTAATTTCAGCTCTGCTACGCACGCCTCTCTCTCACCCTGTTTTGATGGCAAGCACCGTTTGTGTGTGATGATATCAACAGTGTATCGTGCCCACTCTTCTGGCCATGCCCACTCTTGAGGACATTTATTTGACTAATTATACCTTGTTCAGCTGGTCAGCATTTTTTCTTTTAACTTTGTTGCTGTTTTCTTTTTTTCATTTCTCTTTCCCTCGCTCTCGCTCGCTCTCTGTGTGTGTTATGTCATAATTGCAGCATGAGTGTGACCCATTCCCGTGTTAGGAAACCAGTTATATAAACGTGGCCTCGAGCAGTTCAAACACCAGTGCCAGCCTGCGCCCCACACAGTGTACAGTGTGTACACTCAGTGCAACCGCTACGTCCGTTTTCATTCACTATTTAACATTTGCAGTGCAAGTTAATGAGTGAGTGTACACCAAATACGAAAAAAACAACACATTTAAAAGTGAATAAAAACAAAGCTTGCTTTTTTTTGCTTTTTTTTTTATATAAAGGAAAACCTTCACTCTGTAAAGGTAATCCTGACTATCACACACAAACATGGGACCCAGAAGCTCAAGGCCAGCTTAAAGAAAGTGTCCGGAAAGAACGGAACACTGTGTCATTGAAGTCCACTCAAGTTCAATGAATTTACCCATGATGCTTTGTAACACATCAGAGTGCGTCTCTCAGGGCTCCAAATTACCTCTCACATCTGCTGCTGCTCGGTGCCAAACAAATACCCCGACTCCACACACGCACGCACGCATGCACACACACACACGTATGCACGCATACCCACACACATGCACCTAAAGCCAGGAGATGGCCCTTTGGAATTGATTAGACTGTCATAACTGAAGTGATGATGGGCTTAAACGGAGGTGATAGAGGAAGTTTCTCTAACTGATTGTTCTGTCAGTCTGGTGAATCTGGCTTGCATGCAAATTGGGCTCTAATAAGTATTTCAGGGGAATCAGCATGCCGTCATGTGCACGGTGAAAAGCACAATGAAATATCTGACAAATGTACGATATCATTTAACTCTACAGAAACATCTAACCGAAATATGTTAGTATCAATAAGATCTCTTAGCAAAGCAAATTGGAGGGGAGAAGGGGAAACGTACAGTTTGGCGCTGTTCAGGAGATAGTTAGCATTTTACTCCGTAAGCTCTAATGTGTTGTTTCCTGTCGGTGGCGGAGCGTCCATGCCTGACAGAGGAATTTGGAGCAAATGGGGCGGATCTCCAGAGACACTGTTAAGGAGGGGGCGAGCTTCTCCACCGCACCTCTAATGTGGCTTTCAGTGCGGGTTTAAACATTGAAATTGAAATATTATGGCAGTTTCATTTATTTTTTTTAAAGCAGTGGAGCCTTTAGTCTGATCGTCTGCCGTCAGGTCCTAATTTTGCGGGTACACGTATTTTCAATATTTCGAATGTCCCAATCTACACACATTTTCCTTCGCTGCAACCTCCTACATAGAATATATATATGTGCAATGTTGCTTAAAGTTATTACAAAGCTCATTTTTGTTTTTTGCCAAAAAATGGCACAAAATACAAACGACAAACAAAAAGTTATATTACCATAGCATGCATTTCCTGAAGTCTTGTAAGTGGACATGGATATAAAAGACACAAAAGAAACTGGATGTAAGAGAAATTTTGGGGGACATGCCACACCACTATGTTGAAAAAGGTGACCACAAAAAAATAAGAATAGTGCAACCCGATGGTTCCCAAATTGGGGAAAGTCTTAAAGGGACACTGTCGGTTTTTTGATCACTAGAAGCTTTATGGTTGTAACATTTTTACAACTAGGTTTTGAAATTTGTTGTGCTCAAGGGCATCGAGGTACCCATTTCTGCTGCAGGTTTCACGTTATCCTCCTCTTTGACAGAAAATAAATATATATATATATATATATAGGCTTTTCAAATAGAAATGTTTGTTAGATCTCAGGGCGTAGACACAATGCCTTTTGGGAGAGTAACTTCTGAATGTAAACATGACTTTGTTTATTCACAAGAAAACCACACAGGGCACCTTTTATGCTTTTATAGCACGCCCCAGTTTGGGAACCAATGGGGGTTGCAGCATTTTGTTTGACACCTGAAAGCTCCGTGTCCTTTATATGAACGGCCACTTTGTTTGGTCATTGAACCCAACAGCATGTCTGAATTTTCTAATGATCTAATTCTACCTATTTAGCCGCTGCTTTGAAGTCCCGCTCTTTCATGGTGAACAAATGAGAGCAAACGGGTCACAAGAATACGAATGCAGCTTTTACGATTGTTCACCTCGCTACATCAACAAAGCACTGGATTTAACATTTGCATTTACTCCTGTAGTGGCATTTTTTCCCCCTCTGTCATAAGCTCTCTGCTGCTTGTCTTCTGTTAATCTGCCCACTCATTCTCTCTATTTCTGTCTCTGCTTTACCTTGAATGACCCAATTGGAAAATGTCATGGAACCCCTTCAGACTAAGCATGTTTGTTTCATGTTGAATCAGCGTAGCTTTCCACCAGAAGCAGATGGCAACGTCTTACAGTTATTTAAGAGTGAGGCAGTGTCTTTGAGCTCTTTTCATATGTCAGAGTTACAGCATGCTTAATAAATGTAACGGACAACAAAAGAAACAATGGGAATACTGGGCTGGGAGGCGGGGCTAAAGGAGACCTTAGTTTGCTTACTTTATGGGCCCCAACAATGAGGAAGAGGATCCGCTGTATCCAGTTCTATGTAAAAACGATTTGTGTCTAAACCGTATGCCGACATTGTTCAACAGAAGTCGGGTATATCTGTCGAGTACAAACAAAAACCGACTGAACATTGAGTGCTTCTCCCCACAGTGTTCAGGCAACCTCCCTATGCAGATTCAGACCACGCCAGAGCAATAGCTAATGTTATAAGAGTATTTATTGATGCGTATATGCAACCACACCTGATTATAGACGATGCCGGTTCAAAGCATGTGGTCTAAGTGTTAGAGCCCCTCCACAATGGGCCTTCACCCAGCGCCGAACTCCGGTTCAGACAAGTGAAGCCAATACTGAAGTGTCTTATAACATTCTCTCTATTGGCTAGCAGGGGGCGACTCCTCTGGTTGCAAAAGGAAGTCCCATTGTCTATGAGAAAATTACCCTTCTTCTCACTTGATTTTAAACATTGTAAACATGAGTTTATGGTCTCAATCGCTAGTTTCAAGTCTTCTTCAATACAGCTTGATGTTCAATTAGTTAATTATGGTCTATTTAGAGTCAAATACGATAAAGCAGAGTATGCTTTAGGGCGGGCTTACTGTGATTGACAGGTCGCTGCCGCTACCAGAGACGTATACACCGTCTCTACGTCACTCCTCCGGATTCCAAATATGATCACTTCCATTCACCGGTTGCAAAAATCCAAGATGGCGACGGCCAAATCGCCAAACTCAAGGCATCTAAATGGCAGTCCACAAACCAATGGGTGACGTCTCGATGACTACGTCCACTTGTCCGAGCCTTGCTGCTGTTTTTGCCAGGGCTCCCTTGGTAAAGGGATTCTTAAATTTCAGTGGGATTTACCTGGTTAAATATAGGTTTAATAATAATAATAATACTTTTAATACTACTAATAAAATAATTGATAGTATTATCAATATTATAATTGTTAATATTGTTATTATTTTTAAGGTATTAATAACATTTTTGTCATTTATTTTAGTTATATTTTTCTTTTTGGCAATATGCCAGTATTCAAGTGCCTAAACTGTTACATTAGTAATCATGGGCAATGAGCAACTGCTGATTTACATAAAAAAAAAAATAAAAAAAAATCATAATTATCATTTATGTATTTTCCCTGATCTACTGAAAACGTGCTGAGCCGTGAACCCTAAACTGAACCATGAATTTAGTGTACCGTTCCCTATTCGTTACCAAACTAAAATAGCAACCCTTACGTAACCATGGCTGTTGCCTGGTGAAAGGAGATGTCAAAGGCAGTTTTGCAGTGTAATGGCTTTAAAGCTTTCTCAGAGTGAAACTACGAAACAAGCAGAGAACAGAACAGGAGAGGAGGGAGAACAAAAAACAAACAGGCCATTTTGGCTGGCAATGGTCTTGTTCATTTCTAAAAATACGATCCTCTGAGTAAGACATGAAGAGAGACGTGAAGTGTGGCATGTTGAAGTGGCGTTACATTATGTCTGATTCCAAGAATTTTCCCTCAGTTTTGAATAATTTAGATCATTAGATCAAAGGACGGCAAAGTGATAACCAACATATTTTCATTTTTTATCACATGCGAGTTCTGACAGTGATTCATTAGTGGGCTACATCTGTACATACATCTGTATTTCGAGAGGGCTTCTGCAGAACTCCTCGTTTAAAGGCTTTTATTTTTATTTGTAAAATTGCAGTTTCAAACATCAAGGCTACAGGCAGTCACACAGACATGTAGATGGATAGCAAGTCAGACCGGCTTTGTTCATCGGTCCACAGCAGAGCAGGCCTGAGGCAGCTAGGGCCAGATGGTGAACCCGGAAAGATGTCCCACCATTTATTGATACTGACTTGCGGCCTGTGCAGCTCACGTGTATTTTAACGAGGCTGCGTACTACTTCGTCTTCTTTATAGGAAGCCTTGTCTATCTTCTAACATGCATTCATCAAACAGGAGACTTCACTTAGGATACAATTACACTCGCACTCACACCTGATATCTGCCTGGTGCAAGCATAGCCTACCGCTGTCGGCCGTCGACAGCAAAACGTTCCATCATTTAAGTCTACGCACACACGCAGCTCAAAGTGGAATTGCTTTTGTGTTGGCGTGTGTCAGACAGACAGAACACGACTTTTGATAGAGGGAAAAATCAAAGGGAGGGAATAATGGGGGGTGGGGAAGGGAGGCCTGGCAGAGGGACGGAGGCCCGAGCCCCACAGGCTCATCTGCCCATGCCTCGCTTCCCCCTCTGTGGTTCCGCAGCCTGGCACATTGACACCAACAACAACACGCCGGGAGGCTGTCACTTCGTCTTATTTACACCGTTGTGTTGCTTTTTTCCCCGGGACCCTTCTTTCAGGAGCGTGATTCTCCATTTCTTCTTATTCAAAAGGGTAAACCTCGTGCTCGAGCTCCTCATTTTCTTCTTTTTTTTTTCTCGTTCGGCTCCACATTAACTCGAGGGACCCATCCACTTGCCCAAACTAACGCTGTTTGGCAGACTTGCTTGAGCAGTCTGGGGTTACGTACGCCTCGCTCAATGACATCCCGGCGGTGTTCTCCCCGGGTGGAGAGACTTGCTCCAGAGTAGTCGTCGAACTGACCGCACTACTAAAACTGGTCTGGTAGCTTTTGCATGTTGCCACAGACCTCGCTTCATTTATTCCCCCGAGTGCAAGATGGGGAACTGTTGAGGCTTTATTAATATGAATGGGGGGGGGGGCTCGCGCAACCCAGTTATTTTCCAGGAAGACCAGCTGGTGGTGAGATACAGCACCTGTAGGGGTGGAGGAGAAATAAAAATACATCCATGCGCTGGACTTAAGTTCCGGATGCTTTAGAGGTACATTTCTCAGAGGCAATTTGTCAGGGATTACCCGATGAAGGCTGTGAATGTAATAAAAGACTACGTTTTTAATACCTTTTTTTCCGTTTGAGCTTCAAGTCCGCTTTTATCCGGCACCTGGCCTATAACTGGCCGGGTTATGCAGCGCAGTCGCTACCTTTTTTTTTTTCCAGTCAGTTCTGCCAGTCTCACCTGGAAATGCTACACTTCTCCCCTTTAATTGATTTTACAGACCAACTTATTAAACACGTTGTATTACAAAGTCAAGCCGCATGAAAGTGGCTATGAAATGTCTTAAAATCATTTATTGGGTTTGTAAATTTTTTATTTTTTTTTGGTGTGTGTGTGCGCACACATTTGCTGAATCCTCAACACACACACACACACAAATGGGTCTGATTTTACCTGCCTAAGCCTACTTTACTGGACACCCTGACGTGATGTTTTGCTTTCCCATATACTCGCAGCGTGCGACACACACACACACACACACACAGACACAGAAACGTGAACACAAGGGGCTGTGGCCTACTTTTTTGAGTAGCTCCGTTGTAATCGTATCGGCGCCCGCTGAAAAGAAGCAGTGTGGGAAAGCCTGAACCACCATTGTGCGACCGCTAAGGCTGAAAGAAAAGGAGGTCGGAGCGGTTCTGCAAGGGCCCGATTCAGTCTCCATTTTGGTAGTGGCTGGTTGGCTGGGACTCCACATTCCTGTTCAATGAGTTTGTACCCAGCATTGATGTCAAACATGCACGAAAACACAAGCTTATACTCGCACATTCCCCAATGATTACAGCCAGACGAATTCTCCAGCCTTTTTGCCCTCACGCGGTCACGGACTTCCACTCCCACCGAAACAAAAAGTGGGCTCAGGTGGCAGCGCTGGATGCTTGCACTGGGCGGTGGCAGTGCAGATGTTACCTGGTGGCTCCACGCTTTCCTGTGTGTGTGTGTGTGTGTGTGTGTGTGTGTTTGCTGGCCAGCTGTGATGGCCAGCTGCCCACTTTACCAAGGCCTTGGCAACTCCCCAGATGGTTGACCCAGATAGACACAGCCAGAGAGGAGTGCGGACACACACACACTCTCTCTCTTTGATGCACACACACACACACACTCTGATGTAGACCTGCGTGGGCACCCTTCGCACAGGGATGCTCATGCGGTCCCATAAGAGCAGGTGAGGGAGGAAAGAGCTTCTTTTTGTTTTTTTTGCTCTAGCTTATTTTTGGGATGACCTCAAACTCTCCTGATGCAGCAAAGTTTCCTCGGAACGGGGCTCTTTATTTTTTCAAAGGCGTGCTACACAGCAGTAATCGGGACAGTTTGTTCAGCGACTTTCAAGTTTGCATATTGCACGAAGTCCAGAATAAATGCAGGGCTGGACAGTAACGGTTGCAGAGTCCCAGACAAACACAGTCGGAACTTGGCAACCAAAGGGCCGGCGGGTCGCTGTGGGGTGTTGCGCTCTGTACCACACGGGAAATCCAACACATTGGAGTGAGCATGATGAAGTCTGAACCACCCAGCCGTCATTTCATACGGCTTTAATCAGTAGACCTGCTGCTGAGAAAGGTTCGATACACAATAGCAATATCACTCTAATAATGTTTAGTCCTCCTCCAGCTGCAACAGTTTGTCAGCATGAGGGATATTTATTCTCATGCTCTCATTCTCATATTCTCAACAAAATTCATGGCCGGAGTGGGAACGAGAGGAAGTAAAATGGGAGAAAATGTTACTCACGCACCATTTTTAATACATTACAGTCAACTTCATGATGTGAAATTGTGGCATAGCACCGCTGTGCCCCCTTTGCTATAGGAATGTTGCCATTTTCTCCATTGAAGATAGCTAAGCTTAAAATGTGTCAAGGACATGTGAAGCAGAAGTCCATCAGCATCAACAACCCACTGAGACTGTATGTCTTTTTTTTAATGTTCATTGTCCTCGCCAAAGAAACAGTGCTATGTAACTCCAGCAATGAAAATACAGGTTGTTTTATGGTAACTTACAAAAATAGCAACTCTGAAATTGTCATATTTCTTAAATCGTCGAGAAATAAAACATAAAATCAGCTGCTCCCAGCAAACCACTAGTGCAGCTTCTGTTGTCAAATGAAAATGACCCCCCCCCCCCCCCCCTTCCACAAGGAAATTGGCTAACCTCAACATAATGTCAGTGAATGATTTAAATGAATGATTGAACCATGATTATCAAGCTGGAGATCTTGGAACATGGCGACATATTTAGCTATGTCGCCATGTTCCAAGATCTCCAGCTTGATAATCTAAATAAAACGAGCGGTCACACGGTCGACAGTTCAGACAGTGTTTCTAGTTAGCAGAGTACGTTAGCATTTTTTCGATAAATCTGATCATATTGCTTCAGGAAGTGCAGTTAGTGACAGTGTGGGCTCCACGGTACCTCTGACAGCTTGACGGAGTAGCAGCTGGGGCGGGGCTTAAAAAGAAAAGGTTAATCGTCAGTCATACTGGGGGTCAACCAAAGTCTAGTACAGTGCCTAATACTCACCTGTCACAACTGCGTATGGGATGCAATGTCATTGTGTGTGTGCGTGTGCGCGCGTGCGTGCGCGTGTCATTATCCTCAATGTGACACCGCATTGCAGTGCAGTAAAAAACCTTTTGAGTCCGTTGCACAGTCAATCCAATAGTTTCAGGGCAGGGTTCCCTCGGTTTGTATTTCACCATCTGAGGGTAGTACTGACATTTTAAAGTGAGCTGGAGTTTTTTATTTTTGGCAGCTTTAATATTTCTTCAAACAACTCCTGTCAGTCTTTATTACTCATCCATCTCACTCCGGCTCAGTCAGTCTGTCCTTGCCTTGTTAATTAAATACCCATATTTTCCGTTCTCTCCCCACCCCCCCTTCTGCGACCGGGTCCGTTTCTTTTTCCCCGTGACCTCAAGTTTCCCTCCTCTTCTCCGTCACATATGCGGGGAAATGGAAGGCTGTGCCGTCAACAAGGGCACACAGCGGGGCCGAAAGAGATGAATGGGGTGAGGAAAGAGGCTCATTCGTCATAGGAGAAAAGTGCTGACATCCATGTTGTAACATATAATAAGGAGAGGGGGGGACTATTAAAGGCGAGGAGAAATGTACCGAGGTTCAGTGTGATGGGAAGCAGGGTAGAAATTCTGTTGTAGATTATGAGCAACCTACGTGCGTGTGTGTGTGTGTGCGCAGAGATACTGGCACTTCACCATTACAACGTCCTCGAGCATCCTTCAGAGAGAAAACTATCAGGTACTTTCTGTTGATATCTCCTGGTACATGTATGCGTCATGTTCACACTATCTGGGAGTATCTCAATAATGCCCCCCCCCCCCGAAACTGTGAAAGTATTACATTTTTTCTAAATTGATCAGACACTTCTTCCAAAACCACATCCAGAGCCGTGCAGCCCATACCTGCAACGTAAAACAAAAAAAACTGCTTTGATTTTGTCCGTGTTGCCATGACAACATGCAAATCGTGTGGGATTTCCCGGAGATTGTTGTCAAAATGTTGTTCGCAGCAGCTCAGCTGAGACACGAGGAAAGACATAAACTGAGCGGCTCAGCTGGATCGGTATTCACCTCAGGTCGTCGCATCTCAAAAGGGGGAAACCGGAGAAGTTGGAGGGGATGCGACGCCTTTCTGTTATACAGGTACACTTCACATGTGTGTAATGACATCATGTGGGTTTTATAGGTATGAAATATGGGTGTTCATAAACGGTCATTAGGACCTGCGGTGTGACACGTAGACCATGTGGCTTCAGGTCCCCATGCCCTTATCCCACCCTTCGTCTGTTCCAGCTTGTTGGCTTTGCCCGTCAGGTGTGTATTTGTTGCCAGAGGGGCTAACACAGTTTGTTGTCCCCCTCATGCTTAAGTTGATCGCACGTGCACGCAAGACATGTACGTACACACACACACACACACACACCACTGTTGGTC
>NW_027466532.1:3395000-3398247 GCF_050575085.1 Anarhichas minor | reverse complement strand
CATCACGCCAAAAGTCTGGTATCCTTGCTATTACCTAACCCTAACCCTAAACCTAACCCTAACCCTAAAGCAATGGGAGTCTATGACAGCTATACTAAAGGAACAAGCTAGAGCCACAGAAACTTGACACACACGTGCTCTGGCTTAATACCAACACACACAGCAAGTTTCAGGAGGCTAGCACCAAGTAGCCAAGAGCTATATACGATCATCACCAAAATAATCCAATGGGGCTCTATGGCAGCCATACCACAGGAAGCAGCTACAGATGCCAGATTTAATACAAAGGTGCTCTGGTGTGCTAGGAATGCACACACCAAGTTTCAGGAGGCTAGCACCAAGTAGCCAACAGCTATATACGATCATCACGCCAAAAGTCTGGTATCCTTGCTATTACCTAACCCTAACCCTAACCCTAAACCTAACCCTAACCCTAACCCTAAAGCAATGGGAGTCTATGACAGCTATACTAAAGGAACAAGCTAGAGCCACAGAAACTTGACACACACGTGCTCTGGCTTAATACCAACACACACAGCAAGTTTCAGGAGGCTAGCACCAAGTAGCCAAGAGCTATATACGATCATCACCAAAATAATCCAATGGGGCTCTATGGCAGCCATACCACAGGAAGCAGCTACAGATGCCAGACTTAATACAAAGGTGCTCTGGTGTGCTAGGAATGCACACACCAAGTTTCAGGAGGCTAGCACCAAGTAGCCAACAGCTATATACGATCATCACGCCAAAAGTCTGGTATCCTTGCTATTACCTAACCCTAACCCTAAACCTAACCCTAACCCTAAAGCAATGGGAGTCTATGACAGCTATACTAAAGGAACAAGCTAGAGCCACAGAAACTTGACACACACGTGCTCTGGCTTAATACCAACACACACAGCAAGTTTCAGGAGGCTAGCACCAAGTAGCCAAGAGCTATATACGATCATCACCAAAATAATCCAATGGGGCTCTATGGCAGCCATACCACAGGAAGCAGCTACAGATGCCAGATTTAATACAAAGGTGCTCTGGTGTGCTAGGAATGCACACACCAAGTTTCAGGAGGCTAGCACCAAGTAGCCAACAGCTATATACGATCATCACGCCAAAAGTCTGGTATCCTTGCTATTACCTAACCCTAACCCTAACCCTAAACCTAACCCTAACCCTAACCCTAAAGCAATGGGAGTCTATGACAGCTATACTAAAGGAACAAGCTAGAGCCACAGAAACTTGACACACACGTGCTCTGGCTTAATACCAACACACACAGCAAGTTTCAGGAGGCTAGCACCAAGTAGCCAAGAGCTATATACGATCATCACCAAAATAATCCAATGGGGCTCTATGGCAGCCATACCACAGGAAGCAGCTACAGATGCCAGATTTAATACAAAGGTGCTCTGGTGTGCTAGGAATGCACACACCAAGTTTCAGGAGGCTAGCACCAAGTAGCCAACAGCTATATACGATCATCACGCCAAAAGTCTGGTATCCTTGCTATTACCTAACCCTAACCCTAAACCTAACCCTAACCCTAAAGCAATGGGAGTCTATGACAGCTATACTAAAGGAACAAGCTAGAGCCACAGAAACTTGACACACACGTGCTCTGGCTTAATACCAACACACACAGCAAGTTTCAGGAGGCTAGCACCAAGTAGCCAAGAGCTATATACGATCATCACCAAAATAATCCAATGGGGCTCTATGGCAGCCATACCACAGGAAGCAGCTACAGATGCCAGACTTAATACAAAGGTGCTCTGGTGTGCTAGGAATGCACACACCAAGTTTCAGGAGGCTAGCACCAAGTAGCCAACAGCTATATACGATCATCACGCCAAAAGTCTGGTATCCTTGCTATTACCTAACCCTAACCCTAACCCTAACCCTAACCCTAACCCCTAACCCTAACCCTAACCCTAAACCTAACCCTAACCCTAACCCTAACCCTAAAGCAATGGGAGTCTATGACAGCTATACTAAAGGAACAAGCTAGAGCCACAGAAACTTGACACACACGTGCTCTGGCTTAATACCAACACACACAGCAAGTTTCGGGAGGCTAGCACCAAGTAGCCAAGAGCTATATACGATCATCACCAAAATAATCCAATGGGGCTCTATGGCAGCCATACCACAGGAAGTAGCTACAGATGCCAGACTTAATACAAAGGTGCTCTGGTGTGCTAGGAATGCACACACCAAGTTTCAGGAGGCTAGCACCAAGTAGCCAACAGCTATATACGATCATCACGCCAAAAGTCTGGTATCCTTGCTATTACCTAGTCCTAACCCCAAACCGAACATGACCTAATCCTAACCTCAACCACTCCCAACCCACCAAGACAGGTCCAGACACTAAAGCCAAGCCCAAACACACCTCTATCCTAACCTCAACCACTCCCACCAACCAAACACACCCACAAACAGCTCACCACATACACACACATGGAAAACATGGATCAGGCCGCGCATTCACGCTTCCCAAGGTCCTACCAGCACCAAACTGCTTTCTATCCAACCACAATCACCCACTTAGTGGGGGTAGAGCCCACTTGCAAGGCTCTAGGACCTACCCAAGTAGGTTTAACTAACCACAACCAGTCATACATGTGTCGTAAAGCTCAGGATGTGTGAATAGCTTAGGGTTAGGTCCTAGGAAGCAGCTAGAGACGCCATACTTACTACAACGGTGCTAGGGCATGCTAGCAATACACACACCAAGTTTCAGGAGGCTAGCACCAAGTAGCCAACAGCTATATACGATCATCACGCCAAAAGTCTGGTATCCTTGCTATTACCTAACCCTAACCCTAACCCTAAACCTAACCCTAACCCTAACCCTAACCCTAAAGCAATGGGAGTCTATGACAGCTATACTAAAGGAACAAGCTAGAGCCACAGAAACTTGACACACACGTGCTCTGGCTTAATACCAACACACACAGCAAGTTTCAGGAGGCTAGCACCAAGTAGCCAAGAGCTATATACGATCATCACCAAAATAATCCAATGGGGCTCTATGGCAGCCATACCACAGGAAGCAGCTACAGATGCCAGACTTAATACAAAGGTGCTCTGGTGTGCTAGGAATGCACACACCAAGTTTCAGGAGGCTAGCACCAAGTAGCCAACAGCTATATACGATCATCACGCCAAAAGTCTGGTATCCTTGCTATTACCTAACCCTAACCCTAACCCTAACCCTAACCCTAACCCTAAAGCAATGGGAGTCTAT
>NW_027466532.1:3362500-3365000 GCF_050575085.1 Anarhichas minor | reverse complement strand
AGCACCAAGTAGCCAACAGCTATATACGATCATCACGCCAAAAGTCTGGTATCCTTGCTATTACCTAACCCTAACCCTAACCCTAACCCTAAAGCAATGGGAGTCTATGACAGCTATACTAAAGGAACAAGCTAGAGCCACAGAAACTTGACACACACGTGCTCTGGCTTAATACCAACACACACTGCAAGTTTCAGGAGGCTAGCACCAAGTAGCCAAGAGCTATATACGATCATCACCAAAATAATCCAATGGGGCTCTATGGCAGCCATACCACAGGAAGCAGCTACAGATGCCAGACTTAATACAAAGGTGCTCTGGTGTGCTAGGAATGCACACACCAAGTTTCAGGAGGCTAGCACCAAGTAGCCAACAGCTATATACGATCATCACGCCAAAAGTCTGGTATCCTTGCTATTACCTAACCCTAACCCTAACCCTAACCCTAAAGCAATGGGAGTCTATGACAGCTATACTAAAGGAACAAGCTAGAGCCACAGAAACTTGACACACACGTGCTCTGGCTTAATACCAACACACACTGCAAGTTTCAGGAGGCTAGCACCAAGTAGCCAAGAGCTATATACGATCATCACCAAAATAATCCAATGGGGCTCTATGGCAGCCATACCACAGGAAGCAGCTACAGATGCCAGACTTAATAGAAAGGTGCTCTGGTGTGCTAGGAATGCACACACCAAGTTTCAGGAGGCTAGCACCAAGTAGCCAACAGCTATATACGATCATCACGCCAAAAGTCTGGTATCCTTGCTATTACCCTAGTCCTAACCCCAAACCGAACATGACCTAATCCTAACCTCAACCACTCCCAACCCACCAAGACAGGTCCAGACACTAAAGCCAAGCCCAAACACACCTCTATCCTAACCTCAACCACTCCCACCAACCAAACACACCCACAAACAGCTCACCACATACACACACATGGAAAACATGGATCAGGCCGCGCATTCACGCTTCCCAAGGTCCTACCAGCACCAAACTGCTTTCTATCCAACCACAATCACCCACTTAGTGGGGGTAGAGCCCACTTGCAAGGCTCTAGGACCTACCCAAGTAGGTTTAACTAACCACAACCAGTCATACATGTGTCGTAAAGCTCAGGATGTGTGAATAGCTTAGGGTTAGGTCCTAGGAAGCAGCTAGAGACGCCATACTTACTACAACGGTGCTAGGGCATGCTAGCAATACACACACCAAGTTTCAGGAGGCTAGCACCAAGTAGCCAAGAGCTAAACACCATCTAAGCCTCTTCACCATATATGGTGACGGGGATCTATTACCCCTTCCCAAGGTCCTAGGACCTCAAACTTGGTACCAATCGAACCGCAATCGACCACTTAGTGGGGGTAGAGCCCACTTGCAAGGTTCCAGGACCTTCCTATCAAAACTTATCCCAGAAGAGCCAGGCTCCAGGACCTCGAAGGCCCCCAGCACAAAGCAATGGGAGTCTATGGCAGCCATACCAAAGGAAACAGCTGAAGCCACGCAACTTCATACACAGGTGCTAGGGCATGCCAGGAATACACACAGAACATTTCAGGACTCTAGCACAAACTTTCAGAAAGTTATAGACGATGCCCATTCGGGCATCGTGGCTATTACCCTCTTACCTAACCCTAACCCTAACCCTATATACGATCATCACCAAAATAATCCAATGGGGCTCTATGGCAGCCATACCACAGGAAGCAGCTACAGATGCCAGACTTAATACAAAGGTGCTCTGGTGTGCTAGGAATGCACACACCAAGTTTCAGGAGGCTAGCACCAAGTAGCCAACAGCTATATACGATCATCACGCCAAAAGTCTGGTATCCTTGCTATTACCTAACCCTAACCCTAACCCTAAACCTAACCCTAACCCTAACCCTAACCCTAAAGCAATGGGAGCCTATGACAGCTATACTAAAGGAACAAGCTAGAGCCACAGAAACTTGACACACACGTGCTCTGGCTTAATACCAACACACACAGCAAGTTTCAGGAGGCTAGCACCAAGTAGCCAAGAGCTATATACGATCATCACCAAAATAATCCAATGGGGCTCTATGGCAGCCATACCACAGGAAGCAGCTACAGATGCCAGACTTAATACAAAGGTGCTCTGGTGTGCTAGGAATGCACACACCAAGTTTCAGGAGGCTAGCACCAAGTAGCCAACCGCTATATACGATCATCACGCCAAAAGTCTGGTATCCTTGCTATTACCTAACCCTAACCCTAACCCTAAACCTAACCCTAACCCTAACCCTAAAGCAATGGGAGTCTATGACAGCTATACTAAAGGAACAAGCTAGAGCCACAGAAACTTGACACACACGTGCTCTGGCTTAATACCAACACACACTGCAAGTTTCAGGAGGCTAGCACCAAGTAGCCAAGAGCTATATACGATCATCACCAAAATAATCCAATGGGGCTCTATGGCAGCCATACCACAGGAAGCAGCTACAGATGCCAGACTTAATACAAAGGT
>NW_027466532.1:3300000-3302500 GCF_050575085.1 Anarhichas minor | reverse complement strand
CGCATTCACGCTTCCCAAGGTCCTACCAGCACCAAACTGCTTTCTATCCAACCACAATCACCCACTTAGTGGGGGTAGAGCCCACTTGCAAGGCTCTAGGACCTACCCAAGTAGGTTTAACTAACCACAACCAGTCATACATGTGTCGTAAAGCTCAGGATGTGTGAATAGCTTAGGGTTAGGTCCTAGGAAGCAGCTAGAGACGCCATACTTACTACAACGGTGCTAGGGCATGCTAGCAATACACACACCAAGTTTCAGGAGGCTAGCACCAAGTAGCCAACAGCTATATACGATCATCACGCCAAAAGTCTGGTATCCTTGCTATTACCTAACCCTAACCCTAACCCTAAACCTAACCCTAACCCTAACCCTAACCCTAAAGCAATGGGAGTCTATGACAGCTATACTAAAGGAACAAGCTAGAGCCACAGAAACTTGACACACACGTGCTCTGGCTTAATACCAACACACACAGCAAGTTTCAGGAGGCTAGCACCAAGTAGCCAAGAGCTATATACGATCATCACCAAAATAATCCAATGGGGCTCTATGGCAGCCATACCACAGGAAGCAGCTACAGATGCCAGACTTAATACAAAGGTGCTCTGGTGTGCTAGGAATGCACACACCAAGTTTCAGGAGGCTAGCACCAAGTAGCCAACAGCTATATACGATCATCACGCCAAAAGTCTGGTATCCTTGCTATTACCTAACCCTAACCCTAACCCTAAACCTAACCCTAACCCTAACCCTAAAGCAATGGGAGTCTATGACAGCTATACTAAAGGAACAAGCTAGAGCCACAGAAACTTGACACACACGTGCTCTGGCTTAATACCAACACACACAGCAAGTTTCAGGAGGCTAGCACCAAGTAGCCAAGAGCTATATACGATCATCACCAAAATAATCCAATGGGGCTCTATGGCAGCCATACCACAGGAAGCAGCTACAGATGCCAGATTTAATACAAAGGTGCTCTGGTGTGCTAGGAATGCACACACCAAGTTTCAGGAGGCTAGCACCAAGTAGCCAACAGCTATATACGATCATCACGCCAAAAGTCTGGTATCCTTGCTATTACCTAACCCTAACCCTAAACCTAACCCTAACCCTAAAGCAATGGGAGTCTATGACAGCTATACTAAAGGAACAAGCTAGAGCCACAGAAACTTGACACACACGTGCTCTGGCTTAATACCAACACACACAGCAAGTTTCAGGAGGCTAGCACCAAGTAGCCAAGAGCTATATACGATCATCACCAAAATAATCCAATGGGGCTCTATGGCAGCCATACCACAGGAAGCAGCTACAGATGCCAGACTTAATACAAAGGTGCTCTGGTGTGCTAGGAATGCACACACCAAGTTTCAGGAGGCTAGCACCAAGTAGCCAACAGCTATATACGATCATCACGCCAAAAGTCTGGTATCCTTGCTATTACCTAACCCTAACCCTAACCCTAACCCTAACCCTAACCCCTAACCCTAACCCTAACCCTAAACCTAACCCTAACCCTAACCCTAACCCTAAAGCAATGGGAGTCTATGACAGCTATACTAAAGGAACAAGCTAGAGCCACAGAAACTTGACACACACGTGCTCTGGCTTAATACCAACACACACAGCAAGTTTCGGGAGGCTAGCACCAAGTAGCCAAGAGCTATATACGATCATCACCAAAATAATCCAATGGGGCTCTATGGCAGCCATACCACAGGAAGTAGCTACAGATGCCAGACTTAATACAAAGGTGCTCTGGTGTGCTAGGAATGCACACACCAAGTTTCAGGAGGCTAGCACCAAGTAGCCAACAGCTATATACGATCATCACGCCAAAAGTCTGGTATCCTTGCTATTACCTAGTCCTAACCCCAAACCGAACATGACCTAATCCTAACCTCAACCACTCCCAACCCACCAAGACAGGTCCAGACACTAAAGCCAAGCCCAAACACACCTCTATCCTAACCTCAACCACTCCCACCAACCAAACACACCCACAAACAGCTCACCACATACACACACATGGAAAACATGGATCAGGCCGCGCATTCACGCTTCCCAAGGTCCTACCAGCACCAAACTGCTTTCTATCCAACCACAATCACCCACTTAGTGGGGGTAGAGCCCACTTGCAAGGCTCTAGGACCTACCCAAGTAGGTTTAACTAACCACAACCAGTCATACATGTGTCGTAAAGCTCAGGATGTGTGAATAGCTTAGGGTTAGGTCCTAGGAAGCAGCTAGAGACGCCATACTTACTACAACGGTGCTAGGGCATGCTAGCAATACACACACCAAGTTTCAGGAGGCTAGCACCAAGTAGCCAACAGCTATATACGATCATCACGCCAAAAGTCTGGTATCCTTGCTATTACCTAACCCTAACCCTAACCCTAAACCTAACCCTAACCCTAACCCTAACCCTAAAGCAATGGGAGTCTATGACAGCTATACTAAAGGAACAAGCTAGAGCCACAGAAACTTGACA
>NW_027466532.1:3250000-3252500 GCF_050575085.1 Anarhichas minor | reverse complement strand
TCCTTGCTATTACCTAACCCTAACCCTAACCCTAACCCTAAAGCAATGGGAGTCTATGACAGCTATACTAAAGGAACAAGCTAGAGCCACAGAAACTTGACACACACGTGCTCTGGCTTAATACCAACACACACTGCAAGTTTCAGGAGGCTAGCACCAAGTAGCCAAGAGCTATATACGATCATCACCAAAATAATCCAATGGGGCTCTATGGCAGCCATACCACAGGAAGCAGCTACAGATGCCAGACTTAATACAAAGGTGCTCTGGTGTGCTAGGAATGCACACACCAAGTTTCAGGAGGCTAGCACCAAGTAGCCAACAGCTATATACGATCATCACGCCAAAAGTCTGGTATCCTTGCTATTACCTAACCCTAACCCTAACCCTAACCCTAAAGCAATGGGAGTCTATGACAGCTATACTAAAGGAACAAGCTAGAGCCACAGAAACTTGACACACACGTGCTCTGGCTTAATACCAACACACACTGCAAGTTTCAGGAGGCTAGCACCAAGTAGCCAAGAGCTATATACGATCATCACCAAAATAATCCAATGGGGCTCTATGGCAGCCATACCACAGGAAGCAGCTACAGATGCCAGACTTAATAGAAAGGTGCTCTGGTGTGCTAGGAATGCACACACCAAGTTTCAGGAGGCTAGCACCAAGTAGCCAACAGCTATATACGATCATCACGCCAAAAGTCTGGTATCCTTGCTATTACCCTAGTCCTAACCCCAAACCGAACATGACCTAATCCTAACCTCAACCACTCCCAACCCACCAAGACAGGTCCAGACACTAAAGCCAAGCCCAAACACACCTCTATCCTAACCTCAACCACTCCCACCAACCAAACACACCCACAAACAGCTCACCACATACACACACATGGAAAACATGGATCAGGCCGCGCATTCACGCTTCCCAAGGTCCTACCAGCACCAAACTGCTTTCTATCCAACCACAATCACCCACTTAGTGGGGGTAGAGCCCACTTGCAAGGCTCTAGGACCTACCCAAGTAGGTTTAACTAACCACAACCAGTCATACATGTGTCGTAAAGCTCAGGATGTGTGAATAGCTTAGGGTTAGGTCCTAGGAAGCAGCTAGAGACGCCATACTTACTACAACGGTGCTAGGGCATGCTAGCAATACACACACCAAGTTTCAGGAGGCTAGCACCAAGTAGCCAAGAGCTAAACACCATCTAAGCCTCTTCACCATATATGGTGACGGGGATCTATTACCCCTTCCCAAGGTCCTAGGACCTCAAACTTGGTACCAATCGAACCGCAATCGACCACTTAGTGGGGGTAGAGCCCACTTGCAAGGTTCCAGGACCTTCCTATCAAAACTTATCCCAGAAGAGCCAGGCTCCAGGACCTCGAAGGCCCCCAGCACAAAGCAATGGGAGTCTATGGCAGCCATACCAAAGGAAACAGCTGAAGCCACGCAACTTCATACACAGGTGCTAGGGCATGCCAGGAATACACACAGAACATTTCAGGACTCTAGCACAAACTTTCAGAAAGTTATAGACGATGCCCATTCGGGCATCGTGGCTATTACCCTCTTACCTAACCCTAACCCTAACCCTATATACGATCATCACCAAAATAATCCAATGGGGCTCTATGGCAGCCATACCACAGGAAGCAGCTACAGATGCCAGACTTAATACAAAGGTGCTCTGGTGTGCTAGGAATGCACACACCAAGTTTCAGGAGGCTAGCACCAAGTAGCCAACAGCTATATACGATCATCACGCCAAAAGTCTGGTATCCTTGCTATTACCTAACCCTAACCCTAACCCTAAACCTAACCCTAACCCTAACCCTAACCCTAAAGCAATGGGAGCCTATGACAGCTATACTAAAGGAACAAGCTAGAGCCACAGAAACTTGACACACACGTGCTCTGGCTTAATACCAACACACACAGCAAGTTTCAGGAGGCTAGCACCAAGTAGCCAAGAGCTATATACGATCATCACCAAAATAATCCAATGGGGCTCTATGGCAGCCATACCACAGGAAGCAGCTACAGATGCCAGACTTAATACAAAGGTGCTCTGGTGTGCTAGGAATGCACACACCAAGTTTCAGGAGGCTAGCACCAAGTAGCCAACCGCTATATACGATCATCACGCCAAAAGTCTGGTATCCTTGCTATTACCTAACCCTAACCCTAACCCTAAACCTAACCCTAACCCTAACCCTAAAGCAATGGGAGTCTATGACAGCTATACTAAAGGAACAAGCTAGAGCCACAGAAACTTGACACACACGTGCTCTGGCTTAATACCAACACACACTGCAAGTTTCAGGAGGCTAGCACCAAGTAGCCAAGAGCTATATACGATCATCACCAAAATAATCCAATGGGGCTCTATGGCAGCCATACCACAGGAAGCAGCTACAGATGCCAGACTTAATACAAAGGTGCTCTGGTGTGCTAGGAATGCACACACCAAGTTTCAGGAGGCTAGCACCAA